>NW_020439094.1:992577-998043 GCF_000699045.2 Agrilus planipennis
TGTTCAGACCAGGGTACATTTACCTGCCGTTTCCTTGAAACATTAAGTTGCCAATTCAAATATTCAATTTTGTTGGTTTTTACAAATATTATATGTAAGTGGTTTAGGTGTAATTTTAGGGTATCGAACTTTGCAGGTAACAATATCTTTAAGATACTTTATCTTCAAGTACTTAAATAATATTAGAAACCAGTTGGTTAGCACTTTCACCCCTTCCTCTATCAGGGTGGAGATTATGTTATAAATAGGCTGACACACTCATAATAACAGACATCAAAATAGACATCAAATAAGAACAATTAAGACAACAACAGACAACAATTAGTAGCATCAGTGTAATCATCAAGTTCAGGGTCTTCAATATATGTATTAACTGTATATTTGTAAATAAATATTACTAAGTGCAGTTATTCGTGTTATTCATCACTGAGGTAAATTATTTGCACTTACAATCCTTCCAAAAATTCGTGTGCTCCCTCATAGGAGAAAGAAGTGGCGCGGCAGCGCAAAATAAATAAAACAATACGTATTATCTAGATCTCAGACCAATCCATCTGATTAACATAATGTATTGACAACAAAAATCTACATTGAAAAGGGCTTGTAATTAAGATGAAATTTCAGTAGTCGTTTGCACAAAATAAAAAATATTTTTTACCCTAAACTGATTTTGAAGATATACTTAAATTGGAAAAAAATAAGGATCAAATGGAATCTTCAAATAATTGCAGATTTTGAAAATTAGATTTGATTTTCGAATTGAAAGTTGTATTTGATTCGTACACTACTGGTACAGCCCGACAGAAAATAATTTATTATATTAATATAACAGAAAAAAAATAAATTTTCTATTTCTTCTACATATATAGGTAATATCCTATTGAAGAATCGAAAACGTTTAAAAGTTCTGGAAATTTTATTTATTTATTAAACTTGATCTCTTTAATAATTACTTCTTTGTTAGTTTAACATTATTAGTTAGGTTACTTATAAAAATGTTATTGACCAAAAATATTTATGCCGTGAATGTAACATTAGCGCACTAACGATTGTTTGAGTAGACCGGTGCATTCTTTATTTGAAAATTTTCAAGGTTTTCGGTAATATTCTAAAGGCCTACGGCGTTAATTCCTCTATGTCCAATTACTATAAAATCTTCCAACCCATTTTAGATATCTTCAGTTTCTCTCGTTATTTCAACAAAAACGCATACGTAAATATACATGCTGCATGTATAAAATGTTTAAATTAGTGGTGTTTTCGGTTTTTGTGTCGGTAGTTTATTCATCGGCTCCGTATCCACCAGCCAATTATAAATCTGCCATCTTCGACAGTGATTGCGAGCATAATGTTATTCACGAACACGGAATTGCTGTTCCAGAATTAGCTGTTGAAACACATCTCCCATCTCACGTATCTGTCTCGAGTGGTAGTAGTGCTCAGTGGAAACATGACGTTATCCATAAGGAAATACATTCAGCTCCTACAGTTACACTTAAAACTTACGCTCCAGCCAAAGTTTCTCTTCCGGCTGCAATCAGTACTCAGTGGACACATGGATCAATCAGCGAACATAGTCACGATTCTCCTGCAGTGGAATTAAAATCATATGCCCCGGCATATTCCATTTCTCCAGGTGCTGTCAGTACCCAGTGGAGACACGATATTATTAAGGAACATGGCCATGAAGCTCCCGAGGTAGTTTTGGAAGCCCACGGCGGCTCTGGTTTATCTCATCACGGTTACAGCTATGAGGCTCCGTCTAGTGCAGTCAGCACTCAATGGAGACACGATTTGATCAAGGAATATGTCCATGCTGCTCCTTCCGTACATCTTAAACCTTACGCTCCTGTTCATGTCGATGCGCCAGCCGCTGTAAGCACCCAATGGAGACATGATATTATAGAAGAAGGAGATCATGCTTCTTCTGTTAAGTCCTATTCTTCTCAACATGAACATTCTCCAGATGCAGTCAGTAGCCAGTGGAGGCACGATGTGATCAAAGAAGAATCCCATGAAGTTCCTATTGCTATCAAGACCTATGCGCCCGCCTATGCTGACCATTCAGCTGCAGTTAGCAGCCAGTGGAGACATGACATTATTAAAGATCATGCAACTCCGTTTATAATTGAAGTTCACCCCAAAGAAGATGCACATGCACATGCTACCCCAGAAATCCACAGTACTGCTTCCGCTGGACACATCATCCACTGGGGACATGATACCGCAAATGAAGAAACCCATGCTTTCGAGGGTCATCATGCTCCTGTTGTAGAGCTTAAACCGTATGCTCCAAGTCATGTTTATGCTCCAGCTGCAGTCAGTAGCCAATGGAGACACGAAATTATTAAAGAAGAATCCCATGAAACTCCCGCTGTAGCAATCGAAGCTCATCATGCTGCACCTGCAATCTACAGTACCGCATCCGCTGGTCACATTAGCCAATGGGGACACGACACCACAGAAGAAGAATCTCATACCCTTGGAGGTCATCATACTCCTATTGTAGAACTGAAACCTTATGCTGCCGCTCATGTTTCTGCTCCAGGTGCTGTCAGTAGCCAATGGAGACACGAAATTGTTAAAGAAGAATCCCATGAAACTCCCGCTGTAGTCATCGAAGCTCATCACGATGCACCTGCAATCTACAGTACCGCATCCGCTGGTCACATTAGCCAGTGGGGACACCACACTACAGAAGAAGAAACTCATACCCTTGGAGGTCATCATACTCCTATTGTAGAACTGAAACCTTATGCTGCCGCTCATGTTTCTGCTCCAGCTGCAGTCAGCAGTCAATGGAGACACGAAATTGTTAAAGAAGAATCCCATGAAACTCCCGCTGTAGTCATCGAAGCTCATCATGATGCACCTGCAATCTACAGCACTGCATCTGCTGGTCATATTAGCCAATGGGGACACGACTCTACAGACGAAGAAACTCATACCCTTGAGGGTCATCATACTCCTATTGTAGAACTGAAACCTTATGCTGCCGCTCATATTTCTGCTCCAGCTGCAGTCAGCAGCCAATGGAGACACGAAATTGTTAAAGAAGAATCCCACGCAACTCCCGCTGTAGCTATCGAAGCTCATCATGCTGCACCTGCAATCTACAGCACTGCATCCGCTGGTCACATTAGCCAATGGGGACATGACACTGCAGAAAAAGAAACTTATACTCATGAAGGTCATGATGCTTCTACCGTAGAACTTAAACCTTATGCTGCAGCCTATGTTTCTGCTCCAGCTGCAGAGAGCAGCCAATGGAGACACGAAATTGTTAAGAGTGAAGTTCATGCAGCTCCTGCTATAACCATCGACGCACATCATACTGCTCCAGCTATCCACAGTACTGCTTCCGCTGGGCACATCAGTCAGTGGCAACATGATATCGTTGAAGAAAAAACCCTTGACGGTCATCATGCTCCTATTGTTGAACTTAAACCTTATGCCGCAGCCCATGCTTCTGCCTCAGCTGCAGTCAACAATCAATGGAAACACGAAACTGTCAAAGAAGAAACTCATACAGCTCCTGTCGTAGCCATCCAAACTCATGCTGTTAAAACATACGCACCAGTCTATAGCAGTGCTTCCTCTGGACACAGTAGCCAATGGCAGCATAATTTAGTAAAAGAAGAATCTCATGGTATTGAAGCTCACCATGCACCAATTTCTGTTCATGTATCCGCTCCAGCTGCAATCAGTAATCATTGGAACCACAATCTGATAAATGAGATTCACGCTGCTCCTGCTGCTATAATTGCACCGTACCCTGCAGCTCACTCAAAAGTTCATGAATGTGATTAAATATAACAATTGTTTATAGTGATGTATTAATTGTGTTGTTCTAAGTGTTATGTAATATATATATATATATATATATATATANAAAGTTTGTTCATTTTTGAAAGCGTTTTCTTCGTAATTTAGAACATATTAAATAGTCTACTATGAATTATAAATTATACAGGTTGTATTTCGTTAATCAAATCATTAATTGTTTGTTTCATTATTAGCTGTTGCAAATTTACAAGACATACTTGCAGTTCTTTTAAATTTAATGTGAATATAATTACCGCATGCCTTTTTGTGAATTCTTGTTCCAAACAGAACTCATTTGAATAAATCTTGCATTGAATTAATTAATCATCATCATAAGGTTATCAGTTGGACACACATCTCCACGTTTTCCTATCCTGAACTAATCTTCGCATTTCTGTAAAACTAGAACATCGCGCATCCTTAACTGTTTGTGAACAGTAATTTAACCTAGGTCTACCTCTACTCCTCTTAACTCCTGTTTCTGCTTCTAATATTTCTCTAACTATCCCGCCATGTATGTCTGACTATTCACGGTATCCTTATGATTCGCCTGGAACACCACATCTCTAATCTTTTCTTTACTTCTTTTTGTTGAAGGCAACTCTACCGTGCGCTATCCTCTGCTTTTGTCTGTTTTATATCTCTGCTGCTCTTTCCATCCTGAATTAAAATTTTCCTAAATATCGAAAAACAGCCACTCCTTTGTCTCCTGTCTTTATATTCGCTCTTTCCCTACTTTTTCTTCCCTTAAATATCAGTATATTTATCTAATCAATTCGTAAAGAAAGTAAAAAAATAAAATAATAAATGAAACTGAGATAGTAGTTATTTTGCAGTATACTTATTCGTATTCTGTATAAAATGAAAATATCAAGGAGATCTTAAAATAAATTATTAGTCGAAAATTAGAAACCGCAAAATGACGTAAACATAAAAAATAATTATATATTATTCATAATTATTTCTGCTATTCAAACTGCAATAGTTAATTTATATTTCATATTATATCTAAGAAAACTATATATTAAAAGTCTTCGTTGTTTTGCAACAGTTGTGGAGGTATGCAAATAATATTAGCATGTAAAGTCACATTATGAGTTATTATGAATTATAGGGAACCCTGGAATGTAGTGTAGATGTATTATTTCGTACATTTTAACGATAACAGTTTTCTTGAGTTGATTTACCTACTACACAAGTTACATCGTTGGATATTTTTTTTATTGACTTATTTATATATTTTTTCAAACTTTCTTAACTCATGATATTCCACTGTCATAATACCTAGCAAAATTCCTACAATTCTGTAGAATAATAATGTGAATGAATAAATTATAAAATAGTGGGGTCGATTATTTATTAATACAAGTGAAGTGTAAGACATTGTCACTAGTTTACAAGCTTTTTTCTATATACAGTCAACCCTGGGTAAGCGAGAATTCAAGGGACCCGAATATTATTCACACTCAGAGTTTTCTCATTTATAGGGGTTAAGGTAGAGGTGGTGGTAGAGCGTTAAGAAATAGGTAATACATAAGTATATACACATTTGACTATAAATAGGTACTTATTTTATTTATTTAAAGAAATCAGTTAATTTTTTCTGAGTATCCTTTTTACAATTTTGAATATGTTTTTCAA
>NW_020439094.1:1003817-1024533 GCF_000699045.2 Agrilus planipennis
GACTCGACCTTGCGCTATCCTCTGCTTTATATCCCTACTACGCCTTCCATCGTGGCTTATCTGACTTCCTGTCTTTATATTCGCTCTTTCCCTACTTTTTCTTCCCTTAAATATCAGTATATTTATCTAATCAATTCGTAAAGAAAGTAAAAAAATAAAATAATAAATGAAACTGAGATAGTAGTTATTTTGCAGTATACTTATTCGTATTCTGTATAAAATGAAAATATCAAGGAGATCTTAAAATAAATTATTAGTCGAAAATTAGAAACCGCAAAATGACGTAAACATAAAAAATAATTATATATTATTCATAATTATTTCTGCTATTCAAACTGCAATAGTTAATTTATATTTCATATTATATCTAAGAAAACTATATATTAAAAGTCTTCGTTGTTTTGCAACAGTTGTGGAGGTATGCAAATAATATTAGCATGTAAAGTCACATTATGAGTTATTATGAATTATAGGGAACCCTGGAATGTAGTGTAGATGTATTATTTCGTACATTTTAACGATAACAGTTTTCTTGAGTTGATTTACCTACTACACAAGTTACATCGTTGGATATTTTTTTTATTGACTTATTTATATATTTTTTCAAACTTTCTTAACTCATGATATTCCACTGTCATAATACCTAGCAAAATTCCTACAATTCTGTAGAATAATAATGTGAATGAATAAATTATAAAATAGTGGGGTCGATTATTTATTAATACAAGTGAAGTGTAAGACATTGTCACTAGTTTACAAGCTTTTTTCTATATACAGTCAACCCTGGGTAAGCGAGAATTCAAGGGACCCGAATATTATTCACACTCAGAGTTTTCTCATTTATAGGGGTTAAGGTAGAGGTGGTGGTAGAGCGTTAAGAAATAGGTAATACATAAGTATATACACATTTGACTATAAATAGGTACTTATTTTATTTATTTAAAGAAATCAGTTAATTTTTTCTGAGTACCCTTTTTACAATTTTGAATATGTTTTTCAATTTCATAAATTTTATCAAAAAAAAATCACTTTAATTTTTCGCTTCAACATTTTGAGGGAACAACGTCAATCGTACTTTCTCCAATGATTGTTATCAACTGAAACCAAATATTAAGGATGAGTACCATGCGCAGGTAGGAACAAGCTCACAAGTGTGTTGCAGATGACTATTAATTGCAAAAGGTCTCGCTTGCAGAGGTCTAGAGTAAGAAACTGTCACTTACAGAAGTCTAGAAGTGAAAAATAACTCTCTCTAAAAGAGGTACTTACACTATCACTCATAGAGGTTTTCGGGGCTAAAAATGACGGGACCTAACAATTTTTGTCGCTTATAGAGTTTGCTCACTTATTCAGTTTTGTAAGCTAGATTTTAAGCTTCATAAATTATATCAGACTAACAAAAAGGTAATGCTTCCTATTGGGACCCGTCAAATGGGAGGAGCCTAAAAACATGGCGCCGATTAGGGAAAATTTATCGTAGTTCCTAGAGTGTACCGTGCAATTTCCAAGTTTTTAAATTACGATAAAATGATAAGTATTGACACAACATGTGATTGGGCTGACACAAAGCCTCGGAAAGAAAATTTCGTTGAAGGTGAGCGTGTGTTTAACGCCAATCAGATTATAAAATTCGGAAATAACAAATCCGGAAGCTAGCCTTCAAATTCCGTCAAGCTTACTGCATACTGTTTACAAACTTCGGATTTAAAAAGTGATTCACCTTATATAATTGGTGAGGTGATTCTGGGTTATTTAAGCAATATCATATCAATGACTTGCACGTGCAAAGTCGATTTAAGAGAACGTTGCAAACACATTATTGCAACTTTGTTGTATTGCAGCAGGTAGGTTCGTAACCTCAAAATACTTATATCGTATCATTAGAATTGTGTTAAATCAATTACACAGGAATAAATAATTTCTCACTTTATAATTTTAGTATGATTCTAGTTTTAAATATTAAGGTTATGGCTGATGGTAAATACTTGCTGAAATATAATCATGTGCATTAAAATGACGTGAACAAATTTTTATTCCGGAATTCACTTCTTTGATACCTACTGCTTTCATCCAAGCTTCTATTAGTTTACTTTTTTCTCTAATTTTCCGAATATATTTTTTACATATATAAAACGGTTAGTTTTTATTGGAAAGTAGTTAATGTAGGTGAAGAGTGAAGATCTATGTCTGAAGTGCTATTGCAGCTTTTCACTGAACATATTAACTTTTTATTTGATTTAACTTTAGAAGAAAACTTCGTCGACTCCATCATCAAAAAAATTTTTACTTTTTTAACGTGTTTTATTATTTTAATAAACAATTTTACGATTTATGTATACCATTCCCTCGGATATTTGTCCCTCATTTTAGTTACGAGTTTTGCTACCAGGTGGTGTATGCCCATTTGACAGATCCCAATAGTTGGATATATATTTTATCCTTGTCTGCTACATTGCACTTTAATACATTTCTAATAAATGATTAAATTAAATAAATAAATAAACAAATAAATAAAAAAATATTGTGTGGCTATATTGCAAAGTATATTAATTGTTTTCACAATAACAATTTCTGCACACAGATGGAAGATTTAGTTTAGAAGCCACTGTGTGCTGTGTGCTACAATAATTATTGTAGAAACAGTGAATAGTTGTCGGTTCTAAAAAGACGTTACTACCCTCTTTGGCATTGAATCATTTGTTCACATTAGAACTAGGGGTAGTAATAGTGAATTGATAAATAGTTATAATTTACAGCTTATAATGTGATGTGCATGTTTTTATTATTCATTTCGGAGTCACAAGAAATAAAAGTTTCATCCATTTAGTATTTATTAAATATTCAGTCGAAAGTACATATTATACAATAAATTAAAGTCTTTGTGTGTATAAATGACTACTTAGAAATAATAAAAAATAGTTTTATATGTTATGTATCATATAAACGTCAGATTAGTAGTTTTCCTGGTCTTCAGCAGGTTTCTTTTTAGGGGCATGTTCATGTACAAAACTGTATGCCGATTGGGTTTTAACTGGGGCAGCAACATTTGAACTTGCCGAATGGAGGTTGTTTTGTCCCTGAATAGTTTCTTTTTTCCACTGGGTGCTGTAGCCCAAGGCTTCGTTGTTCTGTTTTCCCACCATCTGGGCAGCAGTTACAGCTAACAGGATCAACAATATCACCAACTTGAACATTTTCAGTTTATCGTTAGTGGAACCCAAGTACCTACTACTACTTAGTGATTCTGTTGAAATAACAAAACTAACTAATAATAAATGATTTGTAGAGGTATTTATATCTGGGTATGGCAAAAAAACTTTCAAAAAAACTGGATTATATACCTAATTCTCCTGTGCTATTCGTATAACCCATTCAGTTTTATATATATATATATTGTCAATTAGTGAATACATGTAATTCTCAAATTTTCAAACATTCTTAAAAAAAAGACGCCGTTAATTAGAAATAAACTGTGCTTTTAAACTAGTCTGCTTAGTTTGCTATTTTCTTGTCTACTGTTAATTGCCTTGCGACTAAAGCGATTTCTAATTACAAACTATATTTAACTAACCCGAAAAACGACTCTCTTATTGAGTAGTACGTATTAGTTCCAAAAGTAATTCAGTTTACATTTTTTTGTTAGTAGCAAAATTATATCTACTTAATAGGCTTTTCAGATATGCCTATGTATTTGACCTTTTAGATTAATACAAATAAATAATATTTTGCCACATTAACTCAATTATCAATTCAAAATATAAAAATAAATAAAAACTTAATATTTAAAAAAGCCTTGATAATAACAATATGTGAAATGTTGAATCTTGTTTTCGATTTAACACAATGTTTGTCCCTTATAAGTTATTAAACAGAGCTTTTAGTGTAGATTAGATGATAAAACCACGTTGTGCCCCTTTTTAAGGGGCGCGTTTTCGAGTAATCTTAAAAAAGCCAACGCTTTCAGATTTCTTCAAATAAGTCAAAAACGAAGAAATTTTCAATAAATTTACAAGAGTAGTTTTTTAGAAAATTGAATTTTGAATCGAAATACTCTAATTATCTTTGTACCATTTTTTGTGTGGAACGTAATTATAAAGCGAAGTAGAAAATTTCAAAAAAATCGCCGTTTCTTTAATTTTTCATTAAATCGTCTATAACTTTTTTCCTGAGAAATGTGGGTATACATATATAAATATTTAGAAAAAGAAGTCTTTCAAACAAACACACCTATTCTTCTTTTATTCTTTGTTGTAATTCACCGAGATATTAATGCCCAATGTTACCTACTTTTTGTCATATTTTACCCTGTTTTATTGCAAACGTTTTTTAATTTTTTATGTAACACTCAACAAAAATTATTATCAACAATTTTAAGTTAAATTATTACTACTCCTGAATTTTGAGTTGTGTGTACGTTTGAATCACCCGCTAGATTAGATTACTGTTCGCGAATGGTTAAGGATGTGGGATGTTTTAGGGTAATGTGAACATAAGCTCAGAATAGGAAAACGTGGAGGTTCTTGTTCAATCAGTTTTAGGACTGACGATCTTATGATGATGATGAATAACAGAATGAGTAAAACAGGGTAAAATATGACAAAAAGTGAGCAACTTTGAGCATCGATATCTCGGTGAATTTTCATCGTAAAAAAAAGAATAAAATAAGAAAAGGCGTTTCCTTTTTTCAAGTGCTACCTTTTCTTTGAATATTTATATATACCCGAATTTCCCAGGAAAAACGTTATAAACGATTAAATAAAAAAAAAAACTAAAGTACTAAAGTAGTAAAAAGAAAATAATAAAATAAAGTATTTCGACGGAAAATTTAATTTGTAAAAATCTCGAAAATTGCTTCGTTTTTGAGTTTTCTGGAGAAAACTGATGGGGGTGCCTTTTTTAAGATTTCTCAAAAGCACAACCCTTGTCTGACTTCCTTCCTAATATTTCCTTTTCTACGTTGCTGCTCTAGATCTACATAACTGCCTGTTGCTCCTTATATAAACTGAGCATCACTCTTCTATATATCTCTGTAACTCATCCCTGTATTTTTACTATTATTACGTCTTGTCCCATTTAACATTGTCAAAAGCCTTTGTTTTAAATCTACGAATCCTATGTACGCGCTCTTTCCTTTTTCTATCGTTTTCTCTGTTGCTCTCCGTAAAGCTAGAATGACTTCCCTCGTTCCTCTATTTCTTCTAAACCCAAATTGATCTTCCCCTAATAGTTCTTCCACCATTTTTTTCATCTTTCTCTACACAATTCTGGTTAAGATTTTTGACGCATGGGAAGTTAAGCTAATTGTTTTTAAATAGAATAGGAGTAATTTTGACAGGAATTTATTTCTGTTATTAGTCTCAGAAAAAGGTAATTCTTGCCGAAGATGATGACAGCTTGATGGTATAATCTCTAGAAAACTTTTTATAATGTCATAGCAAACTTAAAAAAGGAAGGCTACTAACTGGACCATTACTATTAGTTACGCAATTAAAAAAAACTAGTATCTTAATTTTCTTCCGTCAAATGGTCATATCTGCTGCAGGTTCTTGCTAAGGAAACTGAAGATACTAGGTTTATATTAAGCGTGAAGGCTATTTTTGGCGTTTACAGGGAAACTATTTTCTTGCATAAGATCGTTACGTACAAAAATCTTAAATTTCAAAATTTGTAGAGAAGGGGGTAGCGAAGGCAATATAATGCATACATTATAATGATAATCATGATTAGTGGAGTGCAATATCTTTTCTATTTGATACGACGCGACAGAGTTAATTTTCTGTTTGTTTAATCTATATTTTTATTAAGCTTACAATTAAATGTATAATCAAAAAATACAGCTATGTAAGTATTATATGTTTCATATGTTACAAAACATGGAAAATACAATTAAGATACTCAAAAAACCCAATGAAATATATATGCAAATCATTAATAATTGTAAAGTACAACAAGAGGCAATAGTAATTGGTAGAAGAAAAATCTGGTCAGTTTCATATATAGATGATATGACACAAAAAAAAACTGAGGAAGATAGTAATTACGCCTATGATCAGTTATCTCATAGATTAAGATAATTAGCTGTCGCCTGTAAACGGATAGGTGGTATACACCCAACACGCGCAAACTGTATTAACTACACGATTACTAGAATATTATTCTATAATTCTAGAGAATTACTATGATATTTTAAGATGAAAAAAATTAATAAATAGCTTTAATGTGTCAGTGTGTTTAGTATGAATTATTGACCCCATAGTAGTCATGAATTAATTATCAATTAACTTAATAACCAGCTTGCTGTTAATCCTTCATAACAGCTTTTCGTTAATATTTTCTGTAATTAACTTTATTGTCATTGTTTTGGCTTGGTGACCAAAGCCAAACACCGACAACCTCCAAATTTCTAAAAATTTGCATTAAGCAACAAGACTCCTTTCGCTTCAAATAAAAAATAGTTTTGAAACTATTAAGAACTGCATTAAACACAACGCTAATTACCAACAACAATAATAAATGCATAAATCAAATTTAGTGAATTATTTAGAAATAATGGCAAAAATATTATCATATACAAATACAGATAGTAGACATTAGTGTCGGATACTTACCTACCAGTCAAAAGTGTTATTAAAAATACTAATTAACATGTCTAACTTATTACCACTATCAACACTGCTTTTAAGCGATCGTTCTCATATAAAAACTCCAACAAATTGCACACAATTATCACTCACATTTTTATTGTTATCAAAGTAACAACTTCAACAAAAGAAAATGTTCAAATTTGTAGTATTGTTCGCTCTGTTAGCTGTGGCTGCTGCAGCACCAAAGAAAGAAGAGAAGGCCCATGTCATCTCTATCAAATCCGAATCAGAAGGCGAGAGCTCCCAATGGAGAAAGGACAACATTGAGAAACACGTAGAACCAGTCGTCATCAAGAAGAAGGAAGAATCGTCAGCTCATGTTGAAATAACACATGAAGAACACCACGAAGAGCACCACGGAGGACACCATGAAGAACACCAAGGGGGACATCACGAGGAACACAAACCTGAAATCAAGAAAAAGGAAATCATCACCTACAAATCCGAATCAGAAGGTGAAAGCAAACAATGGAGAAAGGATAACATTGAGAAGCATGTCGAACATGGACATGGCCATTAATGGGTACTTTTTTAATACCATAGTTTCTTTTAGAATCAGGTTTTGTTTTTTAGATTTATTTCTGTTTGTATCTGATAATAAAGTTTCTATATAAAATAAATATTTCATTTCTTTTAAATGATGATGTAATAAATAAATAAATTGGGGTTATAATATAAAATAGAAAAGTTGCCCCTAAGAGTTCTAGTTAACTATGCTTCACTAAATTAAGAAAGTAAGAAGGGAATTGTATAATGCAAAATGATTTGTGACTTGGTAATGCAAAATTGATATCTAAGACAAATGAGGTGTGTGAAGTTATTCTTCTTTTGGTTTGGTATTAAAATCTTACATCTTCTCAAAATATGTTCAAACACAGTTTGAAAAGAAAGTGTTTCTGACATGCGTAAAACAGACTACCAAAATTAGGAAAATTTATTACTTTAATAGAAAAGGCAGAAGATTTTTACTAATTTAATTAACTATAAAATTAAGACAACTTAAATTATAATTGCTTTTGTAAAAAGTTATTTTCTTCCAATCGGTACCTGCAACGCCACCAGTAAAATATTCCTGAATCTATGCTACAATCTACTGTCTACTTCAACAACCTCCAACATTTCATAAATAAGCAGGCAAAACATTCATTTAAGGAATCAGTCAAATATTAAATATAGACTCATCCTTAATCACCCCAGTAAGAAATGTATACAACTTGCGATAACGATATTTCTTCAAAACGTTGATATCAGTTCTTATCAATCTTAAAATTCAGCTTCCATTACTCCCTTTATTGTAGGGTATGTGCAGAATTAAAGTCAGCACATAGGGACATAAAAAGGCATATTTCCTAAACCAAATCTCTCTCGTTTCTTCATTTTGTTGAAAAGATTTGTCAAAAGATCAAAGGAAACTTTTGAGTCAATATTTCGTTTTTTTGTACATAGTGTCGCATGTGAAGGTTTTTTTAAATCATAATATGGTGCCAAAAATCGGTCATTTTAATTTTTATAATTTTGATGTACCTATTGTCATTCTCGCAATTAAGATTAATCTCATGACACCTCTCAAGCTAAAATCCGTCAAGCCCTGTAGACTACAGAGTGTGCCAACAAATATATGAATGTGTTTAATGCATTTAGTCACTAGATCTATGAACTTCTCAATTTATTTTTTACCTGTCTCGCCAAGCAACCGGTTACCTGTTTCTATGAGCGGAAAAGCTTTTATTGGTTTGGGTCGGGAAAGGGCAGGCAGTACTGTGTCCAACTTCATAGGACTCACATGTAGCACTATCCTTTTGTTACTGTTTAAATGTTAAATAAAGTTCTAAACGCATACACAGTCTCACAAATTTATTCTCCACCGACGGAGCCACGAAACAGAATGTGTTACCAGAAATGTATGAAATGTAGGAATTGTATACAATTCCTAGGAAATGTATAAAATATTGTTTCAAAGATTTTTTAATTGTATGAATTTCCTAGGAATTGCATAAAATTTCTACATTTCATACATTTCCGGTAACAAATACATGCACTCGAATAACATAACCTTCCGTGTGACGCAGTCGGGTAAAAATATAATTTTTTCCAAAGTATGAATAGATATTGTAAAATATGTAAACCTAAATAACTGGATACGAGTAAGTTTAAAAACACAAATTTGCATATGTATCTATTAAATCATTCTCACTTAAAAGTAAAAAACGTTCTAATTGCAGCATGAGAACTATACAAGGTGTAACATAAATAAGTGCCGAGATTTCGAAGGTGTAAACAAGATGTAATAAACAATCGTACAGTGAGTTCAACAGCGTGGTTAAGAGCAAAAATTCTTATTAATGTATATCTTACATAACTTATTGTAATTACATTATTATTACCTAACTATTTATGTAAGTGTAATCGAGATACAGACTTTGTAAATGCGTGTCTCGACTACTTGACTCTTAGGCATTTAGGCTTAATATTAATACATGTATAGAGGTATGAAGGGGCTTCCTACCTAAACCAATACTAACGTTTCGCATTTTGCTGTAAAGGCATTAGAGTGTCGGATGCAAAAATGGTACAGGTCTGACGAAGGAAGCTGGCGAGCGGTCGCGCAGGTACTTGCCCATTTATGACCTATTTGGGTAAGTCACTTGGAACCGATACACAAATAAGCTTTAAGTAGGCGTAAATTATAGTATTAATACAGATAGGACAGTAGCGTACTACTACTAGAAAATAATGTAAAAACATGACTTATCAAAAAGAAAAAATAAACCTATTGCTTTTGTTCTATAGTTAGTTTTCACATTCACTCTCATCATGGGAATCTCTATCACTGTCACCAACATCAACAATTAGTTCTTCTGTTTGTCTGTTTATTACTTGCTCACTGATCCCTATTTTTAAATATTTAATCTACGCCCCTGAAAGGAATACTGAAGAATGAGGGCTGCAATCTTTATACCTAAAACTGCTTACTTTTGCCACCGCGCATCCACGCCATTTTAAAATTTCCGCCAGCTTCCAGCGTCAGGCCTATACATCTTTTATGTTTAAATGTGATTTGGAATAAGAAATTCTAAAAAACTTATCTTTTCCGTTCATTTATTAAGCAAGCATCTCACAGTAAATAATGATTCGGCCGGACTGCCTACCAATTTACCCATGTTGTATATGTATAAATGTATTAATTTTTATTTTAATTTACCATTATGAATGTATCAAGATATACTACGTATGTATGTTACATCTAAAACTAACCGAATTCTAATTCGCCCTGAGAAAGCAATAAAATATTGACATACAACAAAAACATTTTTTGTGAAGGAAACCAGGGTGTCTTGAAAAATATTCCTCACAAAACTTGTTTTGTCATTCAAAAGCTATTATTTATATTATTACCTATGTGAACCACAAATTAATACGTTCAAAACTAAATGGACAACTTTCAAGTTGAATAGGTTCGTCGCTTGACCTATCGTTGAAATCAATTGCGCTCACCCATATTAAAATTAAAATAATTAAATGCAGAAACATTTACTTCTTGGTTGAACCAAAACGTAACAATTAAGTTCCTTTTAAGTTACTTTTAATAGTTAACAATAAATTTTACGTACACAGTTAAACAATAACTCTAATTACTTAAAAAGTAATTGTAATACGAAGGTTATCTACACAAAATGTGAATTATTTAAATCTAAAAAGCAAAAAATATAAACTGGTGCTGTAGAATTGATTTACAAAAATAGACGGAAACTGTGAAATAAAAAACAATTGATCATTTTTTGAATAATACATAAGAAGTTTTAAATCAATAAAGTGAAATAAACTAATAAATTTGTATTTTGCCTTAAAGTTTACAACAAAACTCATGATTAAATATATGAAATTCTATGACATTGTTAGTTACTTAATAGTGGATTAATATGCAATATTAATTTGAAATTATTTTTTCAATTTTTTTTGGCTTCTCTTTTTTGGCTTTTCGCACCAATTTCTGAACAAGGGTCCCGGATTCGATTCCCGACGGGGGCGTGACAACAGCAACAATTTTTCCCTCATTAATTTGAGGTAGTTTGTACTGGGTAAATAAAAAAAATCGAAAAAATTATTTCAAATTAAAACTCATGATATTAAATATCAATACAAAAATTTTATTGATAAAAGATCGAGAAACTGAATTAACCTTAAATATGACGTCATATAAACTTAAAAATTCAGAAAATGTAACCAGAAGCTTACTGAATAGCATTCATCAAAAACTCAAAACAAAAAAAAGGCGAAAAACTTTTTATTATGTAAAAGCTGCTGCCGCGTTTAGCCGTAAATTATTGAGCTTTTTGAACGCTGTTTCCTAGTAATTAATCCTTCTTCTGAAGATGGTCTTGTAGGTCGAAACTTAAGAATTTAATAAAAATTGAGTGAAAGTTTTTAAAAAGTGTTTTTTACCAAATATCAGTATTAAGAAATTATTAATTGAGTGTAATAATAGTATTTATAAGCTCATCTAGTTGTTAAAGGTCAATAAAGATTAATATGCAGATGGAGTTTTTTGAACATCAGGTACCTACACATTCCTTTTCAATTATTTCTTTGTGATTTTCATAGTATCCTTTCTTCTTCTACTCGTTCTAATGCCATCCCATTTCTAGTTTCTGTAGCCACAACATCTTTAACATCCCCTTATAACACCACACCAAAAAGTTGTATGATTTCTAATCAATAGTTTATTTACTTGAATCCAACAGCTGCTTTAGGTGATTTCCAAACTACTAGTTCTTCTCTCTTAAACGTTAAATGTTGACCCATCGAGGTGATCTTGAAATCGGCATGAGCTGACTTTCTGATGGTGTTTGACCGAGCAGTCTGTAAGTTTGATAGTGTGCATTGTGGAGAGGATATCAGTGATTTGTATGTTTAAAATAAGGTCTTCTGCTTCTGTCCTAGCTTGCCCTACCTGGGGGAACATTAAACAAGAAATCTTGAGTACCCTTCAATTAGAACTTCTTTTCATTGTTTTGTTTTATTTTTGTTTGGGGCTGAAACTTCTTGGTTAGTTTCAGGATCTATCAATATATTCGTAGTCTGAGTTTGGTTTTGACATGACTCCCCAATAGCTTGGGATGTTGTACCTTCCTGTACATCTATACTTGACAACAATTAATTATAACTTTTGATAAAATCGAAGACTTTGAGAAAGGATCGGCTTGTGATGTTGCCAGCAAGAAGTGCAATGAGCAATGCAGAACTATTTGATGATTCCTCAGAATTCACAAGGAAAGTACTACTATTTTTAGATGGCGGTTTATCAGAAAAATAATTGCTTGTTTCCATGTGAAGCATCGAATTATGCTTCCTAGTATATTTAGTACATCTTTTTTTCGAATTACATTTACCAACAAAATGTTTTGTACTCCAACAATCTATTCTGCATAATGGCAGTAAATAAAAAAAAAAATGCTTACCATACTGAGTAAAAAATCAGTGAATAGATCTTTCTAAATCAGTTTAATATCTCCTATATTATTTTATAGCCGTAAGCTCTGTATAATAATTACTCAACCTTAATGCCGGAGGCAAAACGCCTGCTGCATGTATGCCAGCGACTGAAATTATTTATCATATTTAATTGGGTTATTTTTTACAAATTTTTCATTTAGGTATATTCATACCTAGATCTTTTTTTGGTATTTGTAATTGGCTTTTTACGCAGTAGTTTTTTAGTTTTTTGCTTTCTTTTGTATTGCCACCAGAATTACACATGTGGGCAAAATTGATGAAAATTCACCTGAAACATTTGATTGTTAGATATTTATTTTATCTAAGTTAACGCGTTTAATAAAAATTGAATAGTTAAGAACTTAATCATATAGACAGTCGTCCAATTATCAAATAAATACCTTTTACAAAATCACTTACAAAATGTATTTTTTAATTTGTTTACGATTTTCATTTACTTATTGTCACCTGATTGTAAAAAATCGATTCATGAACCTATTACAGAACGAGATACATTCTTTTGCATTTGCCAAATAACATACTTTCCAAAAAGAATATTATGTTACAGTTATTCCATTAAAAACATTTTTTTAATACCAGTTTAATTGCTTCCCTAAGTACCGAGTGATGGTAATGATGTGTTAGCAAGTAAAAGTTTATGTACTTGTAAGGTTTATTGCCTGGTTTAAATATAAACATTCTAAGAAGTATTATAATTAACTCTACATACCGTTTTTTCGATCTATGATTTCGTATAAAAAGGCTAAAAAACAACGACAAAGTATCACTTTACTTTCTGCTCAAGTCGAAGCAATACAAACTTATTTTATTAAAATGTTCAAGTTTTTGGTTTTAGCTGCCTTATTGGCCGTAGCTGTCGCTCACCCAACCAAGAAAGAAACCTCGTCTGCCAAAGTCAGCGAATGGAGAAAGGAGAAGATCGTAAAGCATGAAGAGCCCATTTCTATCAAAATTGAAGTTCCAGTCAAGAAAGAATACCACCATGAAGAGAAACATGAATCCCATCATCACGAACCTGCAACCAGCTCCCAATGGAGACACGAACAAGTTGAATCAGTCAAGAAAGAATACCATCATGAAGAGACCAAGCACGAATCCCATCATCATGAACCTGCAACCAGCTCCCAATGGAGACACGAACATGTTAAATCAGAGGGTAAATCCGTCGTTTTCGAACATAAACATCATTAATTTTGTACTAGGCATCTTTGTTATTTAGAAAATTGAAAGACTGATTTAGTTCTATAGGCATTTTCACTATTCAATATGTTAAATTATTACAGTATGTATGTTATGATATCTATTTATTTTATTAATATCTTTTAATCAGAAAATAGTGACTGTTATCATTTTGTAAAAGGTGTTCAAAATAAACATGTTAAATTAATCTGCTGCATTTCTCTCTATATGATTACTAAATAAGTATTATAAAACAATTACAAATAAATTGAATTATATTGTTTAGTTACAAAAAAAAGTACTTAATATAATTATCTTTTTGCTGTAACATTTGATCTAAAATTGAAAATCGTTTGAGTATTTTAGTCTTGCTAATTAATAAAGTGAATAAATCGAATCATATCTTACTCGTTTCCTGACATAAAAAGAAAGTGACTTAGGTTTATTGAAAATGTTATCAATGAAGATTGTTTGTTGTGCATTTGTTCCTAAACATTCTTTTTTAAGTGCTGTGGATTCAGCAAGGCTACGATGACTTTTTGCTACAGTGTCAAATTCATTATTTATATACATTGAAGTAATTTTATTAATAACATTTGCAAAGATGAAGGATTACTCTACAAAAGTTTATCTATAAGAAAATTACCTCAATGGAGATCGCTCCACTACTTTTACTGCAGCCCTTCAACTAAATTTAAAAGACAATTTTGTTTGACAATAGCCTATAGTTTACGTTATTAGAGAAAAAGGTCACTAATGTGGCTGCATTTCAGTATATGCCGTCATTATTATGTACTGTGACATATTATAGTCACACACACTATAGGTGCTGTGAACACTGCTTCGTTTTCATTTTACTCCGCCGACCCAAATCGGTCTCGCACGCGCATGACGTCATTTCGAGACGTGATACAGAGCGAAGTTGCTGAAAGTAAATAAATATACGATTCTTTTGTGTGCAAATCGCAGTAAATGGCGTGAACAGTCGTCAAATTATTAAAAATATGGAAGTACCTCAAGGATTCTTAACACATTATAATTTATAAATTACAATAAGCTTTTGCGCAGAGTTTTAGAACTAAATGAAAGTAAAAGATTTCCCTATTCCCCACAAATGAAAGCAGAAGTTGAGTTTAAATGATGAAAAAGAATGAAACTAAGTAAGTAGCCTAATACATTCGATATCCACAATGTTACCATTTAATAGGAATATTTATTAATGTATTGGACGTGTTTATATGCCAATATTCGGCATAAACTCATGAGATAAGATACGGCTAGTTGCTTTGACGCAATCGTAAGCTTACGTTATGGAGAAACGTCACTGTTACTACTACTTTTTTATTCGCTGAAAGGTCAATCTATGCGTTGAAGGAAGGGTCAATTTTTGCCACTTTTAGAGGCTCTTCCATTTCAGATGCCGGATGTAGTCTTCTGAAGAAGCTCGCAACTTGTGCTGGTAAAACGTTAGGAAGCAACACCAACACACGACGGCCCTTAGACCCTAACCTTCTCTATCCACTGTTTTCTCATCATTTGCCGGTAACACCACAATTCGAACGTTTCTAACCATGTTCTCCATGTTTGACACCCTTACAGTTCCGCGCTCCAAACATACACCTATAACAATCCTCTTCAAATTTCTAAATTAACCGTGACTTCTTTTTATTAAAGGCGACTAGATCCTACCCTATCCTCTCCTCTATGTCCCTACTATTCCTTCCGTCCTAACTTATCTGAATTCCTAGATACCTAAGATCAGCCACTTCTTATAATTATTCGTTTGCTATCTTTATATTCGCTTCTTCCTTACCCTTTCTTCGCTTGTGTATCAGTATTTTTATTTTACTTTTATTTATTTTCATTCAATACTGTTTTGTCAATACCGCTATCATCTGCAAGTCTAAGCATACTAATCTTTTGCCCCTCTATATCTATCCCTACAGTTATATTGTCTTTAATGATGTTGTACCTAATTATGTTATTTAAATTAGTGTATGTTTGTACCGTTTGTATTACGAAAAACATCGAAAATACTGTATGGACCATTTCCTTCCGAAAACTAGACTATTAGCTTCGTGAATAGTATCTGCGCATGGCTGTAAAAATGGTATGAGACTGAATAGCTATTATTGTAAATGTTGAATAAATCATAACCTGTAATTATTTTACACGAGAGTGAACTGAGAATATAATTTGCTGAAATAAAAAAAGATATTCAAATAAAGAAAATATAGCATCAGCTGGCAATANATAAAGAAAATATTATAGTATTTGATGGTATGACATGTTGCTTGTTTTTTATTTTTCTTATGAAATTGTGAAATATATTCACATTTAATTGTGGGTGTTCAGAGCAATAAAAAAATTATATGTAAACAAAAACCTTTAATTTTAATTTAGTGTTTAATGTAACAATTTTTCTTTTAATTAAAATTATTTTACAAAAATCTTTGATACAAATTGCTTACATCGTTATACATTTTTAAATCATACAAGTTACACTTTTGACAATCATCGTATATACATAAAATAAATAGTTGTACAAAAAGGATTTAATGATAATTACATACATTTCATGAAGTTAGTCCTCTGGAAAGAATAAAGGTCTAACTACCCTTGAACTATGTAGAAGCGTTTATATTCCTTTATTGTATGTTTGAAAAAATATATATAAAATAAATATTTGTACTTGAATTGAAGCACTTTAAATACAAATTGCAGGAAGTGTCAGCTCATTTAACTGATCATGTAGCAAGGGTAGGTAATGTACAAAAATTAATGGTGTTTATGTTCGAAAACGACGGATTTACCCTCTGATTTAACATGCTCGTGTCTCCACTGGGAGCTGGTTGCAGGTTCGTGATGATGGGATTCGTGTTTTGTCTCTTCGTGTTTCTCTTCATGGTGATGGTATTCTTTCTTGACTGGAAATTCAATTTTGATAGAAATGGGCTCTTCGTGCTTTTCGATCTTCTCCTTTCTCCATTCGCTGACTTTGGCAGACGAGGTTTCTTTCTTGGTTGGGTGAGCGACAGCTACGGCCAATAAGGCAGCTAAAACAAATAACTTGAACATTTTGAATGAGATTAGTTTGTGTTGCTTAGAGAAGAGCAAAAACGAAACTGATAATAAACAGTCGTTTTTTGTGACTTTTATATCAAAATTTGTTTAAAGAAGGTCATTTCCTGGTTGGTACTATCAATAGTGCGATTTTATGAAAGCAACGTCGGTAACGGCGTTAAAATAAAATTAGACTAACTGTTACTTGTACCTATAATTATTCCTTATGTGTCTAATTACATTTTTACTTAGTACTCAATTCGACGAATCGAAGTATTGTTGTCATTAGAGGAGTAGCTATATTGTGCTATATGATAAGGAGAATAATATGTATAAAAGAAAATCAACAATTCAAACTATCTTCGGTTTAATTTGTTTAACAGATTTGGCAAACTAAAACGAACTTTTTATGTTTATAGTTCCGCACCTTTCATTAAAATACATCTATTCTGTTAGCAGCTTCACCCTCAGTATATGCGATATATAAATTTAATTTAAGGACTATAATTCTAATAAAAAATCGGAGAACAAACGTCATTAAACGAGAGCGGACTCGACTATTGTTTTGAGATTTTTAAGAAACGCCTTGCTTTGTTTCAACCCTTTACAATGTGATTTCCGCCAAATGGACCATTAGTTAGCCCTATGTAATTGTCAGAATTGGCTAATTCTAATCTAAATAATTGACCCAATCGTTTCGGTTGTGCGTTGATCATCAGTCAGTCAAAACAACATTCTTTATCCGTAGAGATACACTTATTGGGTATACGAATAGCCAACAGCTATGTTTGTCTTATGGATTATTATTAACAAAAAAACCTAACGCAAAACATTGCCTAGGCATTTCCGAAAGCAGTGACGATTTCAAAAGTAGTTAACGTTTAGGAAAATTGCAATGCAGGGTTGGAAATTTTGCAAGAATTAAGATTTTCTTGTAGTTCGAGATGATATAATAATATAAATTCGTTTTCTTTTCAATGTTTATATTTAATATCAATCTCTCATGGTGGCTGTTTATTAGGCAGGTATTTAATACTGGTATCTAATGTGCAGCTATGACATTTGTTTGCTTTTCTGAATGAATGTCCTGTCTGTGTTTGTGTAAAAAAATTATTTATGTCTTTTAAAATTCCCTATTTATTTATTCAGTTGATATCTTAATTATTGTTTTGTGTTGGTATTATATCCGTGGTATCTCCAAGAATAACTTTCGATGTAAAAAGAATTTTATTTTGTAAAAAGTTACAAAATTAGTTTACAACAAAATAACTGTCGAATCAAGAAAAAATACATTCCGTCTAGNATTCTAATAAAAAATCGGAGAACAAACGTCATTAAACGAGAGCGGACTCGACTATTGTTTTGAGATTTTTAAGAAACGCCTTGCTTTGTTTCAACCCTTTACAATGTGATTTCCGCCAAATGGACCATTAGTTAGCCCTATGTAATTGTCAGAATTGGCTAATTCTAATCTAAATAATTGACCCAATCGTTTCGGTTGTGCGTTGATCATCAGTCAGTCAAAACAACATTCTTTATCCGTAGAGATACACTTATTGGGTATACGAATAGCCAACAGCTATGTTTGTCTTATGGATTATTATTAACAAAAAAACCTAACGCAAAACATTGCCTAGGCATTTCCGAAAGCAGTGACGATTTCAAAAGTAGTTAACGTTTAGGAAAATTGCAATGCAGGGTTGGAAATTTTGCAAGAATTAAGATTTTCTTGTAGTTCGAGATGATATAATAATATAAATTCGTTTTCTTTTCAATGTTTATATTTAATATCAATCTCTCATGGTGGCTGTTTATTAGGCAGGTATTTAATACTGGTATCTAATGTGCAGCTATGACATTTGTTTGCTTTTCTGAATGAATGTCCTGTCTGTGTTTGTGTAAAAAAATTATTTATGTCTTTTAAAATTCCCTATTTATTTATTCAGTTGATATCTTAATTATTGTTTTGTGTTGGTATTATATCCGTGGTATCTCCAAGAATAACTTTCGATGTAAAAAGAATTTTATTTTGTAAAAAGTTATTTTCTTCCAATCGGTACCTGCAACGCCACCAGTAAAATATTCCTGAATCTATGCTACAATCTACTGTCTACTTCAACAACCTCCAACATTTCATAAATAAGCAGGCAAAACATTCATTTAAGGAATCAGTCAAATATTAAATATAGACTCATCCTTAATCACCCCAGTAAGAAATGTATACAACTTGCGATAACGATATTTCTTCAAAACGTTGATATCAGTTCTTATCAATCTTAAAATTCAGCTTCCATTACTCCCTTTATTGTAGGGTATGTGCAGAATTAAAGTCAGCACATAGGGACATAAAAAGGCATATTTCCTAAACCAAATCTCTCTCGTTTCTTCATTTTGTTGAAAAGATTTGTCAAAAGATCAAAGGAAACTTTTGAGTCAATATTTCGTTTTTTTGTACATAGTGTCGCATGTGAAGGTTTTTTTAAATCATAATATGGTGCCAAAAATCGGTCATTTTAATTTTTATAATTTTGATGTACCTATTGTCATTCTCGCAATTAAGATTAATCTCATGACACCTCTCAAGCTAAAATCCGTCAAGCCCTGTAGACTACAGAGTGTGCCAACAAATATATGAATGTGTTTAATGCATTTAGTCACTAGATCTATGAACTTCTCAATTTATTTTTTACCTGTCTCGCCAAGCAACCGGTTACCTGTTTCTATGAGCGGAAAAGCTTTTATTGGTTTGGGTCGGGAAAGGGCAGGCAGTACTGTGTCCAACTTCATAGGACTCACATGTAGCACTATCCTTTTGTTACTGTTTAAATGTTAAATAAAGTTCTAAACGCATACACAGTCTCACAAATTTATTCTCCACCGACGGAGCCACGAAACAGAATGTGTTACCAGAAATGTATGAAATGTAGGAATTGTATACAATTCCTAGGAAATGTATAAAATATTGTTTCAAAGATTTTTTAATTGTATGAATTTCCTAGGAATTGCATAAAATTTCTACATTTCATACATTTCCGGTAACAAATACATGCACTCGAATAACATAACCTTCCGTGTGACGCAGTCGGGTAAAAATATAATTTTTTCCAAAGTATGAATAGATATTGTAAAATATGTAAACCTAAATAACTGGATACGAGTAAGTTTAAAAACACAAATTTGCATATGTATCTATTAAATCATTCTCACTTAAAAGTAAAAAACGTTCTAATTGCAGCATGAGAACTATACAAGGTGTAACATNTAGTTTAAGCAATTAAAAATCAACCTATCATCCCAAAATTGAGTTCATGGAAAATATTAACTGTCATTTTCTTCTTAAATATATGTAAATATAAACATACTATAAATCATCAGAACTACCGAAACCCTTACAATAATTTAATTAATTTGCGTTAATCTTACTGTCGGCGTGCTAAGCTTAACAGAACACCGATGAAATAGCAAAACTCATTAAACAGTAATTACTACAATATACTACAGTACATACAAAAGTGAACAATTATGTCGGCGGCTAATGCGTTTAAAGTTTTGACGGAAAGTAGTTAATTATGTTCTATATTTTAAATATAATTTTTAATATAAAAGTCACAAAAAACCACCATCAATTATCAGTTTTGTTTTTGCATTTCTCTAAGCAACACAAACTAATATCATTCAAAATGTTCAAGTTATTGGTTTTAGCTGCCTTATTGGCTGTAGCTGTCGCTCACCCAACCAAGAAAGAAACCTCGTCTGCCAAAGTCAGCGAATGGAGAAAGGAGAAGATCGTAAAGCATGAAGAGCCCATTTCTATCAAAATTGAAGTTCCAGTCAAGAAAGAATACCACCATGAAGAGAAACATGAATCCCATCATCACGAACCTGCAACCAGCTCCCAATGGAGACACGAACAAGTTGAATCAGTCAAGAAAGAATACCATCATGAAGAGACCAAGCACGAATCCCATCATCATGAACCTGCAACCAGCTCCCAATGGAGACACGAACATGTTAAATCAGAGGGTAAATCCGTCGTTTTCGAACATAAACATCATTAATTTTTGTACATTACCTACCCTTGCTACATGATCAGTTAAATGAGCTGACACTTCCTGCAATTTGTATTTAAAGTGCTTCAATTCAAGTACAAATATTTATTTTATATATATTTTTTCAAACATACAATAAAGGAATATAAACGCTTCTACATAGTTCAAGGGTAGTTAGACCTTTATTCTTTCCAGAGGACTAACTTCATGAAATGTATGTAATTATCATTAAATCCTTTTTGTACAACTATTTATTTTATGTATATA
>NW_020439094.1:1025661-1028932 GCF_000699045.2 Agrilus planipennis
TTTTTTATAAATTATTTTTTATAAAGCGAATAGTACTTATTGTCCTGAAATATAATCGGTAATTATTAAAAATTCCACTTCTAATTTAACCTATTGTGTTAACTGAAAAAGGGGATATATCAGAAGCGTTAAAAAATCTGCTTACTATCGTACTAAAATTGAAAAAATATTCTTTAATTCTTGTTTTATAATTCCCCTTTCAAACAATGGTATCTTATTATTGCGATGTATCACTCGTATTTGATCGGATAATTTTTGCTGACGACCTATAAAATTAAGTTCAGGATATATTTTAGTAAATTTTCTGTTCAAAAGTGGTCTATAGTTTGTTAAATTGGTTTCCAGTTCAGTCACTTCGTATTAATAGCAGCGAAAAAGTTGCCTATTTATGTCCTCAGTCCATTCCATCCACTGTCTGAAGGACGCATTTCCTCCAAAACAACAGCAGTTGGTTGGGTGGATGGTATAACAGCAGTTTCTTAGAAATCCAATTTTCCATTCAATTTTTCAATTTGATTGCTTACAACAGCTGTCAACTGGGTAGTTTGAGATTCATCGAAAGTAGCTGGATTCATGTTGGCCTCACCAGTAGCAAGAATAATAATTTCAACAATAAATTACTTTTTTGTTTACTAATTGCAGCGTTTCAATTTATTTAAAATGACTAGTCTCAGCTGTTTTGTTTTTATTAATATTATTATTACACGTAACAGAAGTCTAGTTAGTACTTGCTAAGTCTTGTTTACAACTTTTGAATTTTATATTTTGTGTTTTTTAGCTGTTGTATTAGATCTAACGTGATGTAATATAACCCATATTACGCGGAGCGTTCGTGCATATCAAACCACACCTCACTTAAGCGAATCCATAACAAAACAAGAATAATTTAACCTTTTTCAAAAGTTTTATGAGTTTTTCTTAACTAGTCTTAATTTTTATATATTTTTAATAATTTTTCGTCGTATTAGTTCGTCATTTCTCAAATTGCTTCCTTAAATTAAATGGAAATACTTGAAGCGATGATAGGAATGCGTACTTCCTAAATGAATTCAAACAGTACGACCATCAGACACAAAAATATAATTAACAAAACACTTGACAACCTTTTCACAAATTTATTGGCGAAAGTCGACAATTGTTTCGACAGTAGCAGGGTATAGATTGAAGCTTCTTGAGAGCTTAGAAATAAGCAAAGCGGTACATTCAAAACAAAATGGTTTCAACAATCAAGCCAAAATGGTTGCTAACTATTTAGCATTATTATGACATCGTTTAGGGATTTTCATTATTACTATAGAATAAACGTTGTTCAATATTACCATTTTGCAAACCTCTTCTGCACAACTATGCTTAGAACTAAGAAAGAAACCTCGTCTGCCAGTCAGCGAATGGAGAAAGGAGAAGATCGTAAAGCATGAAGAGCCCATTTCTATCAAAATTGAAGTTCCAGTCAAGAAAGAATACCACCATGAAGAGAAACATGAATCCCATCATCACGAACCTGCAACCAGCTCCCTATGGAGACACGAACAAGTAGAATCAGTCAAGAAAGAATACCATCATGAAGAGGCCAAGCACGAATCCCATCATCATGAACCTGCAACCAGCTCCCAGTGGAGACATGAACATGTTAAATCCGAGGGTAAATCCGTCGTTTTCGAACATAAACATCATTAGGTTGAATATCTTGTTTCAAGATTAGGTATTGCAATGTGGGTATATTGATATGTATTTATTTTATTAATATGTGTTTGTGGGACAATAGTTCCAAAGTTTGTTATCGTTTTTTAAAGGGTGTACATAATAAAAGATATTTATATTAAAATGCTGTATTTTACTGAATACATAAAAGTAGAATTCCATATTTATCAAAAGAAGTATGATAAGAAGAAATAATAAAGGCTACTGTACATTTACTAAGTTTATTGTATGAAATAATTTGTTAATAGTTAGCTCAAGATTACTGAAACACAGAAAAGAAAAAAAGGAATTTGTTTAGAAAAGTAACGGTGTAAAAAAATTAATAAATAATAATGTGCAATAGTATACGAAAAGTATAATAAAATGATGATAAAAAACTACGTCTTTAACTGCTCTTCAATAAGTTCAAAATTTCGTAGTAAAACTATGGATGGAGGTGCATTAATAAATAATAACTACACAATAAAAAATATTTGCTGTTCTAACAAAAACATATAGTACTTGTCATAAAGTTGGCATCGTTGGTTTCAGTATAATTCAACAATTACAATTTTTCGAGTTTTAACTGAAAACCAAAAGAAAGTAAATTTAACCCTTATTTTCAGTAGATTAAGCAAATGCATAGAGTTACTTTAACATCAAAAATAAGTAAATTTTATAATTATTTAATAATTCGTGTGGGAGTTAAGACAGGCCGCAGTTTGACCACCCCTCTAGTAGATAGTTGAATTGAGATAAATCGTGTGACGACGACCTTTTTAGTAATTCCAATATTTTATTATTTGGGCGTTTTTTGTATGTTATTATTACTATTATAATTATTATGCACACAAGTATAGTCACTATAACTTTTGAATGTGTAGTTAAAGCTGTAATTGATTTTCATATCTTTTACGTAATACTTAAAAAAGTTTTGTCCATTTAAGAATTTAATTTAGTACCAAACTCGATGAATTTGTAAATTTTTATTTTGTGTGGAGGATTTTATATTTCGTATCAGTCATATTAGATTTAACATGAAGTATAGTATGACCTATGTTACGTGAAGCGTTACTACATATCCAACGATACTTCATTTGTCCAAATTTGATGAGTAAAATGTAAAAGCTACGAGGAACAGATAAACAAAATAAAAAAAAAAAAATTAACTTGTGAAAATTTGAGAAGGGCTTAAGGATGTTTGGGAGGTACAATCGGAGACAAGAGTACATAAAATTAGAAATTCGTGATTAATTAGGTTTTGCAGCATATTATGAGGTAAATAAATACTATCAACACTAAAAGAAAAGTATACGGTTTGAGAGAAAATTTGGAATTTGACCAAAAACTTTGAATAAAATAAAAAATAACGAATAATACGGAACATTTTTAACTGACTTTTGGCAGTGAATATGCCTTGATTTCAATTTCGAAACAAAAAAATATTTAGTTTCAATCTCTATTAATAATGAGCGTAAAACTTTTTAATATGTTTAAATAATAATTAAAACTTTAAAATTACATTTATTTCAGACAATTATAAATATTATCATTATATTATCAAGTAAAAACGAGATTTTCAGCTAATTTT
>NW_020439094.1:1029108-1033433 GCF_000699045.2 Agrilus planipennis
AATCCTGCGAAGGATGAACCTTGAAAATTGCAACCCAGCTCCAACGCCGATGGAATCAGGTATGATAACAAAGAAGGAGGAACTTATGAACGATGAGAAGGTGCCAGTTGGAACACCCTATCGTGAAGCCATTGGCAGCTTGCTTTACCTCGCAACCGTGTCAAGACCCGACATCAGCTTTGCTGTAAATTATTTGAGTCGACAATGCTGCAACCCAATGAAAAGCCATTGGAAAATGGTTAAACGAGTATTTCAATACTTGAAAGGAATTCCAAATGCAGGAATTCGTTTTGAAGGAGACAAGAACTTCAAAGTATTCACTGATGCAGATTTTGGAGGAGAAAAAGAGACGATGAAATCGACAAGTGGACGACTGATACTCAGAGGAGGCCCGCTAGTTTGGTACTCACAACGACAGAAACTTGTGGCGACCTCGACAGCAGAAGCAGAATATCGAGCGGCATGTGAAGCGATCGATGATGTATGCTGGATGAGAAGATTGGCGAGAGAACTCAAGATCCTGCAAGATGATCAACCCTTCCCCATGTATGTTGACAACAAGTCAGCTGTTCATATGTTGATGAACACCCACGAGGGTAAGGTGAACAAAGGAAAGAAGCACATTGAAATCGCACGTAAATTTATTCAACAACATGTTGATGTGACTGTGTCTGTCAAACATATTGAAGGCACGAAACAAATCGCCGACATTCTGACTAAACCTTTAAACAAAAACCTGTTTGTAAAATTTTGTAATTATTTGATTGAGAAGGAGTGTTGAGATAAATCAAAGAATTGTTTAAATTTAGTAATTCTCTTCTAAATTGTCACATGTCAATTCTGCCTAATCTAAAAATGTTGTTACTAATAATCAAGTATTGTATGAAATTGTTTTTTTGGCAGTTGTTAATGTTTACTTAGAAACTAGACGGAATGTATTTTTTCTTGATTCGACAGTTATTTTGTTGTAAACTAATTTTGTAACTTTTTACAAAATAAAATTCTTTTTACATCGAAAGTTATTCTTGGAGATACCACGGATATAATACCAACACAAAACAATAATTAAGATATCAACTGAATAAATAAATAGGGAATTTTAAAAGACATAAATAATTTTTTTACACAAACACAGACAGGACATTCATTCAGAAAAGCAAACAAATGTCATAGCTGCACATTAGATACCAGTATTAAATACCTGCCTAATAAACAGCCACCATGAGAGATTGATATTAAATATAAACATTGAAAAGAAAACGAATTTATATTATTATATCATCTCGAACTACAAGAAAATCTTAATTCTTGCAAAATTTCCAACCCTGCATTGCAATTTTCCTAAACGTTAACTACTTTTGAAATCGTCACTGCTTTCGGAAATGCCTAGGCAATGTTTTGCGTTAGGTTTTTTTGTTAATAATAATCCATAAGACAAACATAGCTGTTGGCTATTCGTATACCCAATAAGTGTATCTCTACGGATAAAGAATGTTGTTTTGACTGACTGATGATCAACGCACAACCGAAACGATTGGGTCAATTATTTAGATTAGAATTAGCCAATTCTGACAATTACATAGGGCTAACTAATGGTCCATTTGGCGGAAATCACATTGTAAAGGGTTGAAACAAAGCAAGGCGTTTCTTAAAAATCTCAAAACAATAGTCGAGTCCGCTCTCGTTTAATGACGTTTGTTCTCCGATTTTTTATTAGAATTATAGTCCTTAAATTAAATTTATATATCGCATATACTGAGGGTGAAGCTGCTAACAGAATAGATGTATTTTAATGAAAGGTGCGGAACTATAAACATAAAAAGTTCGTTTTAGTTTGCCAAATCTGTTAAACAAATTAAACCGAAGATAGTTTGAATTGTTGATTTTCTTTTATACATATTATTCTCCTTATCATATAGCACAATATAGCTACTCCTCTAATGACAACAATACTTCGATTCGTCGAATTGAGTACTAAGTAAAAATGTAATTAGACACATAAGGAATAATTATAGGTACAAGTAACAGTTAGTCTAATTTTATTTTAACGCCGTTACCGACGTTGCTTTCATAAAATCGCACTATTGATAGTACCAACCAGGAAATGACCTTCTTTAAACAAATTTTGATATAAAAGTCACAAAAAACGACTGTTTATTATCAGTTTCGTTTTTGCTCTTCTCTAAGCAACACAAACTAATCTCATTCAAAATGTTCAAGTTATTTGTTTTAGCTGCCTTATTGGCCGTAGCTGTCGCTCACCCAACCAAGAAAGAAACCTCGTCTGCCAAAGTCAGCGAATGGAGAAAGGAGAAGATCGAAAAGCATGAAGAGCCCATTTCTATCAAAATTGAAGTTCCAGTCAAGAAAGAATACCACCATGAAGAGAAACATGAATCCCATCATCACGAACCTGCAACCAGCTCCCAATGGAGACACGAACAAGTTGAATCAGTCCAGAAAGAATACCACCATGAAGAGACCAAGCACGAATCCCATCATAAGGAACCTGCAACCAGCTCCCAATGGAGACACGAACATGTTAAATCAGAAGGCAAATCTGTTGTTTTTGAACATAAACATCATTAGGTTGAATGATCTTGTTTCAAGATTAGGTATTGGGATGTAGGTTTATTGATATGTATTTATTTTATTAAAATGTGTTTGTGGGAAAATAGTCCCAAAATTTGTTAACGTTTTCTAAAAGGTGTATATAATAAAAGAGATTTACATTAAGATTCAGTATGTTTCTAATGAAGGAAGGTAGAGTTTTATATTTATCAGAACAAGTATGGTAAAAAGAATAGTAAAAACCACTATTCTATACTTTACCAAGTTTGTTGTATGGAGTAATTTTTTAAAAGTTACTAAAGCTTAGAAAAGGAAGCAGAAATATTTTTGCAAAAAGAGCAATCTAAAGGAATTTATGAATAAAAAAATATAATAGTGAACTGAAAACTAAAACCCCACTACGGTTTTAACCTCACATTCAGAAGTTATAGCCTCTGTGGTCACACTACATCGATAAAATGATTACGTAAATGATTTATGATAAACCGTGTGACTACGGAATTTGTCTGATTCCAATATTTTATTATTTATGTATGGATATTTTCCAGTTTTCTCAGCTTTCACTGGTTAACTTGGAGAAAGTGAAGACGGGCTGATGCCAAAGAACTTTACTTACATCTTTTAGGATACGATATAGAAACTAATCTACTGTTTATTATTTTTTATAAATTATTTTTTATAAAGCGAATAGTACTTATTGTCCTGAAATATAATCGGTAATTATTAAAAATTCCACTTCTAATTTAACCTATTGTGTTAACTGAAAAAGGGGATATATCAGAAGCGTTAAAAAATCTGCTTACTATCGTACTAAAATTGAAAAAATATTCTTTAATTCTTGTTTTATAATTCCCCTTTCAAACAATGGTATCTTATTATTGCGATGTATCACTCGTATTTGATCGGATAATTTTTGCTGACGACCTATAAAATTAAGTTCAGGATATATTTTAGTAAATTTTCTGTTCAAAAGTGGTCTATAGTTTGTTAAATTGGTTTCCAGTTCAGTCACTTCGTATTAATAGCAGCGAAAAAGTTGCCTATTTATGTCCTCAGTCCATTCCATCCACTGTCTGAAGGACGCATTTCCTCCAAAACAACAGCAGTTGGTTGGGTGGATGGTATAACAGCAGTTTCTTAGAAATCCAATTTTCCATTCAATTTTTCAATTTGATTGCTTACAACAGCTGTCAACTGGGTAGTTTGAGATTCATCGAAAGTAGCTGGATTCATGTTGGCCTCACCAGTAGCAAGAATAATAATTTCAACAATAAATTACTTTTTTGTTTACTAATTGCAGCGTTTCAATTTATTTAAAATGACTAGTCTCAGCTGTTTTGTTTTTATTAATATTATTATTACACGTAACAGAAGTCTAGTTAGTACTTGCTAAGTCTTGTTTACAACTTTTGAATTTTATATTTTGTGTTTTTTAGCTGTTGTATTAGATCTAACGTGATGTAATATAACCCATATTACGCGGAGCGTTCGTGCATATCAAACCACACCTCATTTGTCCAAATTTGCTTCAAGGAAACAGATGAACATCCACACACACATACCTATATGTATAAATAGACTACTACACTGATAACCCTCTTTTTTTTGTGCCGTATAGTCGGATAAAAAACAAAAAAAAAGTTATAACCTAGTGAAAATTTCGACATAAAAAGGCATAAATAAAAGCTATAACTAAAAATAGACGGATTACACCCATACGCCAAATATTTACCAAAATAAACTCATAATATTAT
>NW_020439094.1:1033682-1038152 GCF_000699045.2 Agrilus planipennis
TTTATAATCTAATTATAAATAAATACATATGATTGTTATCAACATTATTATAAAAAATAAATAAACTAAGGGAAAATACGGGTGTACCTTCATCAGTTATCACAATAATTTTTTTATACCAAAAAAAATTCAAAACTTTCGTACATAATTACGAATTTTGTTTATTAGCAATTTAAGATTGTTTTTCAATAATTTTTCTCGGTTTTCTTTTATAATTTTTTCGTTCTTTCAGCCAATAAATGAATACTTATTAAGAAAAAACGACTTTTTTCAAGCTATTATTGCATTGAAATTTTGGAAAAAGAAGCCTTTTTTATAGTAGTTATTAATCTTATTAAAATGTTATTACGATCAATAAATAGGAACAATTAAGTTGTTAATAGCAAATATTTATAAATTTCATAATGTTACCAAATGTTAATTTATTGATCTGCTGTTCAGAGGAAATATGTAGGAAATGTACTTCTATATCACATTCAATCATTAAAATTATATTTTTTTATTGTTTGCCGTTATTTTTGGGTAGTTGTTTGTAAATTTGATTTTTAGATAATATACTTTTACTGGTCCCAAATTAAAGGTATTTTTAAAACATTTTCATAAAATTGTTAAAATTAAGAAACTTTTAATTTGACACCAATAAAAGTACATTACCTAAAAATCGAGTTTTGCAAACAAATAGCCAAAAACCACGTTAAATAATGAAAAAAATATAATTTTAATGATTGGATATGATACAAGTACACTTCCTATGTACCTACTCTCTATGACGCTATGAGCACAAATTATAATGGATCATTAATTAGCATTTGATAGCATTACGAAATTAATATTTTTTTTTAAAAAAAGACTTCTTTTCCCAAAATTTTAATGCAACAGTAGTAGAGACACGAAATTTATCACTGAAAAATCCAAACCCTTGCCTTNATGACGCTATGAGCACAAATTATAATGGATCATTAATTAGCATTTGATAGCATTACGAAATTAATATTTTTTTTTAAAAAAAGACTTCTTTTCCCAAAATTTTAATGCAACAGTAGTAGAGACACGAAATTTATCACTGAAAAATCCAAACCCTTGCCTTTATCGATAAAATGACTTTAAACAACGTCCTCATTTAACTTTTTTGATTAAATCATTAAAAAAAAAGTTATACAAAAAATGCACTGAAAAAAGTGACCTTAAATTGTTTATAAACAAAATTCCTCACACTTGTGAGCGTGCACACTAGTTTATTAATGATGTACGTAGTTTTTTTATTAATTTATATACAAAAATCAGATTTTGTCCAAACCCAAAAGTCTAACGTGCCTCGACTATTGCTGATGAGGCTTGTTGGAAGATTTTATTACTCTACAACAAAGATCCAAATTTGCACCACTGATAACTTTAAAATGGGGTAAATGACCAATCGGACCAGTCTATCCAACATATATTTGACAAATGTTTGTTTATAACAATTGTAAATATGAGTTTATTTTTATCGTTTGTCTTTAATTAAATATAAATACATATATCTATATTTTCCATGAAAATTAAAGTTTGTTGCTTTTCTAGTTATAAATCTCGATAAATAATATTTACATAAGTGCGTTATTATTGATACCCGCAATTATAATTTATACTTAATTATTTTTTAACTGACCATTTAATGCGTTTACTAGAATTAAGTATTTTTGCTGTCGGTGCTGTTTTGTTGCATTTCGAGTATAATATACATTTAAATAACTTCGGCAATATTTTTTTAACAATAAGACATTTCATTCTCCTTAAATCATATTAATACGTACCTATTTATGACAAAATTAGTAGCATTTTATTAAAAAATTAAATATCACATAAAAATGTCCAAAGCGGCCAATTTCTACTTTTAATTGCACATTTTTAAAAATAAAATGAAAAGCCTAATGACTTACCAAACGAATTGCAAGTTAAGTATACTCTTTTTCCTTAAACGGTGTCACCGTTTCTCGTTTTAGAACGAGAAGGAACATTTTCAATTATATTTTTACTTATTTGTCAAGCAGAGTTGAAATTATTAGTTTTTTAAAAACCATTCAGAACCAGTACTTTATATAATAAATATAATATTAATAATTAATTAATCGTTTACTAAGGTTTCGAATGATTTTTTTAAATTATTAAATTAAATTTTAATTTCTTGATCTAAGAAAATATTCACATTTTAGCTCCAGAATTATCTAAATTTCGAAAATTTTATATCATTATATCAAATCTTTGGAGGTTTAATTCTCTATATTATGCTTTACAGAACGATTCATTAAAATGCACCTTTTTGTTTTTTCTTCCTATAATCCTAACTAAAACGTACAAATAGACGAAAAACAAGAGAATAAATAACGTGTAATTGTGTATTTGTATGTGTAATTCTAAATTTTGTTAAATAAAGGGGCAAGACAGGAGACTGAGTAGGTGCAAACAGGCTAACGAAAACGTCAGACTTTATTTTTAAAATTATATATGAAAAGTTTCATTCAAACAAACTTTATGTACCTTATAATAATTATTTAAACTTAAACAACTAACTTTTTTATTTCATTAAGAAATAATATACTTATACTTAACAATATACTTATTGACTATATTAGCAATGTTAAGCTGTGGGATAGAGCGACCATATTGGATCGTGACAGGATATCAGCTCCAAGCAGGTCATGCCTCTCGGTCCTAAATTGTTAAAATTTACTCTGACGATAAAAAGAATCATAATTTGTATATGTGTTTGGGTGTGTATTGTTATGAAATGAAACTGCTTTATCACTACATAGTATAAAACAAAGTCGCTTTCCCGCTGTCTGTCCCTATATATGCTTAAATCTTTAAAACTACGCAACGGATTTTGATGCGGTTTTTTTTTAATAGATAGAGTGATTCAAGAGGAAGGTTTATATGTATAATACATGCATAATATAGTAGGGAAACACTGATAATTTTAGAGGTTTCTAATGTGATGTCGTAAATAAACACATTTTTTGCGCTTACATTGCAAACGCTGGCTGAACCCTACGAGATAGATCAAAATAATGTACTACAATATTGTACATCTTAAAAGGGTCTACAAAAAAGTCCGCGATGGTATATGTCTATCTCTTAGGGATAACCCACAATAACCATTTTTATCCTTTACTTTTTATGAGAAATAATGACTTATTTACGAAGCGATTGTAGGCAATACAGCATTAATTCTTATCCAATTAAGTACCTTAAATACATTGTGCATTTAATATAGATCAATATGGCCCTTTACAGCATGTAATTTAAATGAATATTTTCGAAGATATTACAGATTTAAAATGCAGGGACATAGCGGTTGCGGCGGTACCGGCCGGGAGGCCGGTTTGTATTGTCTAATGACAAAAAAACTGTGAATGTTGTATATAAAGACATTCTGTAGTATATTTAGTATGTTCAGGGGGTATCTTTTGAAGATTTCCCCTTCTCGATAATAATCTAAACAAAACAAAAATATACATATTTAATATTAGCATTGCACCCGTGCGAAGCTGGGGCGGGTCACTAGTTAATTAATAAGAGTAAAGTAATGGTACAAAAAACAACTCACAATACGTAAAACATGATTTTTGATATCTAATAAGTCAGATAAATCAGGAAGACAAAGCGGTAGAGACATAAACCATAAGATAACGCAGGGTAGAATCGCTTTTAGTAAAAGGCCTTCTGACTGATGACCCTGTCATGATGACACTTAAATGATACAATTCAAATTCAGCAGCTCTTATTTTTAAGGGACAAAATTTAAAGAAAAAAATCGTTCTTACTCTGCTCACTCTTATCTAAAAAAAGGTTCATATTATTTTAGTGTATTTATTGTAATATGCATAATCCTAACTAATGTGAATATAAATTTGTTTAAATTAATTCGAAGTGGTCTGAATTAAGACAGAAGGTAAAAGTTGGTCTGTATTCTGTCGGAGCTGCCTGCGACGCGCTGATGAGATCCAAAAAGATCGAAATCGCGATCCGCGAATGGGAGTTTCGACAGAATACAGATCACTTCGAATTATTTTATTCGATTAAGCTAACGTGCCTATCACGTTGAGGTTGGCTACGCCGGGATTCGTTTTCAGCAAGTAGATATCCACACAAGTGTACCTTGTTGGAGAATACGTAATCCTAAAATGTGGCATCGTGCTACAGATGGTGCTCACTGCGCCATTTGTAGTATTTTCTAAAATAAATTTGTTTGTTTGTAGGCTTTTTACGCCTTAACCATTCAACCGATCATCATGAAACTTTGTACACACATTGTCAGGGGTACAGAAAAGAATATAGGATACCTTTTATCCAAAAGACACAATGCTGTTCCCAAGGGATAGAAAAATTAATTTTATGTGGTCGTCGATGACCTCTGACACGTACTTAGGACATCAACGCGGACGAAGCCGCTAATAAAATGTAGTATACAAATAATATATATTATAAATA
>NW_020439094.1:1039374-1043250 GCF_000699045.2 Agrilus planipennis
TATTTAAACAGTATCAAAAAACTAAAATCTTTACTGAATAATTCAATTTTTTTTTAATATTATCAAGAATTTTGTTCTAAATTAATTATAGTAATAAAATGAAGAGAAAGGTTGAAGATGTAGGTGCTATTGTTATTCTTACTATTATTATCTTTATTAATGAGGTAATCAGAAGAATTATAGCAAAACAATAATTAAGATACTAACTAAATAAATAAATAGAGTATTTTAAAAGACATAAATAATTTTTTTACACAAATCGATCTCTGCATAGTAAACGATTTGTTATCATATGCTGCAGACAGGACATTCATTCAGAAAAGCAAACAAAAATCAGAGCTGCACATTAGATACTAATATTAAATACCCGCCTAATAAACAGCCACCATGAGAGATTGATATTAAATATAGACATTAAAAAGAAAACGAATTTATATTATTATATCATCTCGAACTATAAGAAAATCTTATTTCTTGCAAAATTTCCAACCCTGCATTGCAATTTGCCTGAACGTTAACTACTTTTGAAGTCGCCACTGCTTTCGGAAATGCCTAGGCGATTTTTTGCGTTAGGTTTTTTTGTTAATAATTATCCATAAGACAAACATAGCTGTTGGCTAGTCGTATACCCAATAATGTATCTCTACACACAAAGAATGTTGTCTTGACTGACTGATGATCAACGCACAACCGAAACGATTGGGTCAATTATTTAGATTAGAATTAGCCAATTCTGACAATGACATAGGGGCTAACTAATAGTCCATTTGGCTGAAATCACATTGTAAAGGTTTGAAACAAAGCAAGGCATTTCATAAATATCTCAAAACATATAGTCGACTGTGGTCTCATTGAATGATGTTTGTTTTCCGATTTTTTATTATAATAAAAATAAAAGTGCGGAACTATAAACATAAAAACTTCGTTTTAGTTTAGAAAATCTGTTAAACAAATTAAACCCAAGATGGTTTGAATGGAAGATTGTTGATTTACATTTATACATATTATTCTCCTTAACATATAGCACAATAAAGCTACTCCTCTAATGGCAAAAATACTTCAATTCATCGAATTGAATACTAAGTAAAAATGCAATTAAACACTTAAGGAATAATTATAGGTACCAGTAATAGTTAGTCAAATTATTTTAACGCCGTTGCCGACGTTGCTTTCATAAAATCGCACTATTGATAGTACCAACCAGGAAATGACCTTCCTTAAACAAATTTTGATATAAAAGTCACAAAAAACGACTGTTTATTATCAGTTTCGTTTTTGCTCTTCTCTAAGCAACACAAACTAATCTCATTCAAAATGTTCAAGTTATTTGTTTTAGCTGCCTTATTGGCCGTAGCTGTCGCTCACCCAACCAAGAAAGAAACCTCGTCTGCCAAAGTCAGCGAATGGAGAAAGGAGAAGATCGTAAAGCACGAAGAGCCCATTTCTATCAAAATTGAATTTCCAGTCAAGAAAGAATACCATCACCATGAAGAGAAACACGAAGAGACAAAACACGAATCCCATCATCACGAACCTGCAACCAGCTCCCAGTGGAGACACGAGCATGTTAAATCAGAGGGTAAATCCGTCGTTTTCGAACATAAACATCATTAATTTTTGTACATTACCTACCCTTGCTACATGATCAGTTAAATGAGCTGACACTTCCTGCAATTTGTATTTAAAGTGCTTCAATTCAAGTACAAATATTTATTTTATATATATTTTTTCAAACATACAATAAAGGAATNCTTGTATGCATTTGAATTTATGGAAATTTCCAATACAATAAAATAAAATAGGTTGAATAATGATAAGCAAATCTATCTCTAACGACTAAACAAATATGAAAATTAAACTGAAACAGGTATCAACAAAATAATATGTGCCAAATAAGAGGTGAAAACATTTTTTATTTTAAAAAACAACCAACATTTCCCCTTAGATTGGATGCTTTTAAAAATACCTTGTATATAAAGTCGAATTCCTTGCAATAGTTTGTAAAAATGTGAAAATGTATAGAAGTACCTACCTTTTGTATAAGTAAAATGTTGTACTGAAAACTGCAATGTGCAAAATTATTAAAGGAGATTGTCATACCCAACGATGTTACGGTCAATTTTTAGAGTTCTTATTCTTACTCTACGTAAGTGTAGTATTAGGAATTAGGACTGTGGCGAAAGAACTCTTATTGTTTTTGTTTGTGTAAATATTTTGTATGTATATTTTTTCTAAATTTATTTCTTTTACAACGTTAAATATTTCTTCAATGTAGATTTCCTTATTATCTCTATTCTATTGTCCCTAATCACCTTTACCTAGAAATCTAATTTCAACCGTTCCGCATGCACCTCTTACTAATAGCTGGTTTTTCCCTTGATTACCTTACCTCAAATTGTATACTGTTGAACCACTTCAATTTTACGTATCTCTGTAAAGTCATGTCTTCAACCCTTATTGCTAGTCGTTGTCTATCTTTAATATTGTATCTCTTTTTACTAACATTTTCCTATTATAAATACTCTTAAAATCCCTATATATAGTTATTAGGCTTTCACGGCCGTTGTATATCGATGCGGTGTTTTTTTTTCCGGGCTTTTTGATGTGATCTCTCATCAGTTACGACTCAACACCTGCCCAGTAACCACTGAAAATGCCATCAGAAAAGAACGACGAAACATTTGGAAAAGTAAAATTCCACGGACCAGGGTCAAAAAGCCCGGAAAAAAAAACACCGCATATGTAGTCTTCGCTTTCTAGCGCGAGTATCCACCCATCAGTTCAGAGGTGGTGGTGGACTACCTATTCTTCCGACGGTTCTTCTCCCAATGCTCCCCCCTCACGATTAACCATTTTCCCTTCTCAACTCTCTCCCCAATCCCAACCTTCCATTCTCTTCCCGGGGATGAGTAACCATCAGGGTTTATCTTCCCACTCGAGGAGGGGGTTTAATCTGTTAAAATCCGACAGTACCTCCCCTCAGGGGGTATCTTTTGAAGATTTCCTCTCCTCGAGAATAATCTAAACAAAAAAACCATATATAGCGTTTTGTTGTTATGGTAATTAATAATTATTCAAAAGACACTAAACTTTCATCTGAATATAAACTATGTGGAGTATAATCACGAATAAGTAATTGCATACTCAGTACATTAAAGTTTTGTATTAAGAGGGGCGCACCTTTGAGAATTCGCACCACCTAAAAAATTTTCTAGGGCCGCTACTGGTAGCAGCAGTCTGGTTTCTTCTTCTCGGCTGTATAAAATGAAATACTTTTTGAGTTAAGGATGGGGATGACGTGAAACTTTTCATGCATATTCTCCATAAGGTTGATTCTTATGTAACATATTTTAATCATACTGTAATGTTCGTGGGTTTAACAAATTAAATTTTAAGACTCACAATGACAAAAACTATTTATTTACACTAATTACTATTAAATTTTAATTACTTACCAAACTTAGGTAATTGTTCTTTTATTTACACTGCTGTTACTATTCACTGTTCTATTTATTTCACTTCTATCACTGTCAATTTATCTCTCGACTCACTTCTGCAACGGTCAATTTATTTCTACACTACTTCGGCGATCGTCTCTTCCTTTTTATACTCCCTTGCCTCCTTTCGGGAACGTTCTCCAGCCTTCCAGAGAAGTCTCGTTTTCTTTGAACGGTTTAATTGTTTCCCCGGAACGGAGGTACGACACGCACGTTTACAGATACGGCGCACATGAAGAAAAGCGCCCGCGGCTAGGCGGCGAATCGATAAGCCGCCCACACACACGTATGCCCGATCGCACACAATCACGCTCGTGGTCGCTACAATATAACAAGAAAATGATGTAAATTTTTAGTGATCCGAAAGTCTACCGTTTTC
>NW_020439094.1:1046339-1065958 GCF_000699045.2 Agrilus planipennis
TAGAGACATAATTACAGACAAAACAGTTAATCATAACAGACCTGACATCACACTTTTACTATAAAGGAGAAAAGGTTATGAGTTTAGCAATTTACGATTTATTGCTTGAATGAATATTTTTTTAGAATTGTTTGTGTATTTCCTACTATCTACTTATTATTTTTTTTACATATATCATCTGATAAATAGTGAATACTTTGGTTTGGTGAACAAGGTTCTACTGTTTATTAATGCTTTTCTATGGAAAATTGTGAAAGCTTTGTATGTAGTAGTTCGCGAACTAGTTGGAAGAACTATTATTCGAAAACTAGCCCATTATTACACTCCAATTAAAATGGGAAAGAAGAAATTGTAAGTGCTACGTTTTTAATAAGCAGTCACAAAATATTCACGTATTGAATGTATTTGCAAAGGAACTTGCTGAATATTAAAATAAGAATAACAAGAATGTTTCAACAATAATATAAATAGAAAACAATTGGACGTTTCGACCTACTCGGTCATCTTCAAGAGTACAGAAAAGTAACTAAGAGTAATATGTACATTTTCAAAATTTATATTTAACGAGGGTTCCATAGAGATAATGCTAAAACAACATGGGAAAATTTATCAATTAGTGATAAAAATAAAGTGAATGTAAGTGATTTTGGCGTTTAAATATAGGGATTCTCAATTCTGGATAGGGTATCCAATTTAAAGAACCCTTATTGAAGTAATGGCATATTCTGGGTAAAAAAGAATCATTAAAATATGTTTCATATTCATACACAAGAAGTTAAATAAGGAAAAGCATCAAAAATTAAGCTATTTTCCTCTAATAACATAAAAACTAGCAATTTTAAATGGGACTGAAATTTAATATCACTATTGATTACGTATTTTTTTTGGTAGGTATATAAAGAATATTATTAAAATAAAAGTGATTAAGTACTAAACTAATTGTAAATCAAATTCATAATTTCACAGACACAACTATTTAAGTACTTTTGAAACAATGACACTTTCTTCTCTTGTAAATGATTCAACAACAGCGACTGAGAGGAGAGATCAAGACAAGGTTATTGGAGGCCACGGTCAAATCATTACAAAAAGCGAATGTCGAGGAGCAATTTCTTAAAATTTGAATAGTATATAAGTATAATCTGAAGTTATATTACAAGGACATACCAGCAGTGTGTAATTTCACAGAGTTGTTAACTTAATTATATAGATATTTCCAAAATAAGACTTCCTTGTAATAAGAAACATTAAGAAATAATAACCTATAATGTACCTCTTATTCACAATTGTTTTATTTGTTATCAGTATTGACAACCTCTGTATATTCTCCTAGAGTACGCTATAACCGAGTTTTACTATTATTATAGGTAGCCTAGAATGCATTTATTTTACGCATTGTAAATTCATATTAGCTACATAGGTACTTATTGAAAAGATAATTTTCTCAGGATGGTAAATATGTATGCTTTTAAGAAATGAAAACAAACATCAAGACTTAGTGAAAATTATTAATAGTTACAAAGAAAGTGAACAACAATATTGTGGTGTTTTATGAATTCATTGTCAAACCTAATGAATTCTTTCAGTATTATTATAAAACAGCTAATTATAATAACCACAGAATCAAAAATCAGATGGTTTGAATGACATTTTTTGCTCATTTGCGTTCATTGTTTTCCATATCATGCTTGATTGTACAGAAATTAACTTAAAGGTTTACCTAAACAAGATTTATATTACGTATGTCTATTGATTCGTGACTCCATTAATAATACTTATAATCATTCGGTATAACGTATTGTATAATAATATGACGAACTTGGTGGAAAAATTGTCTGGTTTTGGTGTTTTATAAGGTGAATTGTATCATGTTTTGTCATTTCTACATACATATTTAGTTACGCAAATAGACTAAGGTGTGCTATAACTGGAGTAAGGCCTACCGCGCACTGCGATTTTTTAATCGCGCGATTATTTAGTCGTAATAATGTAAATGTAAAATGCACACATATGCGACTAAATAATTGCTGAGATTAAAAAATCGCAACCTGTTCTATTTTTCTTGCTGCGCGATTGTCGCGGATCTAGAATGAATCGTACGGGCAGCAATGAACCCGCGAACACTTGCAACTAAACTGTCGCAACCCACTGATGATTGTCTGTTGTTTTGTGCATAATTAAAGAATACATTTAGGTCATCAAATATGTCATATTATGAGTCCTCTGTTGCAAAATAAGAATAAACGTCACATAGCGTTTTGGATACGGAAAAATTTATATCCGAAATCGAAAAGAAAAAAATTGCCGTTTTACTAATTTCTGATTTATGATGGAAAGGAACCAATATTGTTTCCTCTGCTTCCTTTTAGTATTATTAGTATTTAACAATTCCACGATACACATTATTTATATGTGACTGGTACTGCAAATAAATAAAAACATCAAGGGTTCTATTTCCTACGATCGCGACTTTTCAGTCGCAGCGACTGAAAAATTGCAGTGTACGCTAGGCCTAATTCAACAAAAAGGTCATATGCTTACATGAAGATAAGATTTGACTGTTAATTTAGAATACAACTTATTAACTGGGATGAAAAATTGTTTTATTTTTTAAATCAACAACCGACGTTTCAACCTTCATTATAGGCATTTATCAACATTGCAGATTCACTTATTTTGCATTTTGTTTTCATACTAACTTTTGAAAACATTTTACATACCTCTAAAATTAGGTGACATTCATTGTAAATTATACCTACCGTTAATGTTTTGGATTTAAAGTTGCTTTCTAATAATAAGGGGTGAATTTGTATACACCGTCATGTTTTCATGAAATCATGACGACCAACTGACTGTAGCCACTACAATATCAATTGTGTAAATAAACTAACATAATCAAAAGTAAACAGAAAAAACTGAAAGCAATTATTAAGAATTAAAAATAAGAAGCATAAGTTTATAGTTATAAAAAAATGACAAAAAATTATGCTCTTTTGTTTAAACATGCAATTTTCAATTGTATATCAAGGCTCCAGGCCCGGACAGCGGAAGGTTAAAAACTGGGCAGCCAAAAATTTTTGGAAAGTAAGTTAACTATTTAAAAATTTTTTTTTGTAGATAACAAATTATGTCTGAGCTTTAAGAGCCTGGACCTTGATAAAAATTTTCAAAAACATCCGGACTCCACCTAAAACTACTTGCTGACCTCTCGCCTAAAGGCTTAGACTATCGGAATGACCGACTCGATTCTGGATCCATTTGCAGTGACCCAAGTTTCTTTCTCATTTCCTTAGGTTACTTAGACTTGCATTAGCAGCTGCTAGAGATGAAACACCCAATGTTTTTGTTTTTTAGTTTTAATTCTCTGCACGAATCGTTTTTTTTTAAGGGCAATAATACATTTTTTAGGGTAATAACACATATGTATAAAGAGCAACAGGCAATTATAGAGATGGGGCTGCAACGTAGAGAAGTAAATATTAGGAAGGGAAACAGATAGGGACAACATCATCAAAGACAGTACAACTGTAAGGATAGATATACAGGGGCAAAAGATTAGTATACTTAGATTTGCAAATGGTATAGCAGTAATAGCATCTAGCAAGGAGGAGTTAGAGATAGCTTTAAATTAAATGGAAGCGGTATTGACAAAACAGTACTGCTTGAAAATCAGTAAAAGTAAAACAAAAATACTGGTATGCAAGGGAAGGAAAAGTAGGGAAAGAGCGAATATAAAGATAGGAGACGAAAAACTAGAAGAAGTGACCGATTTTAGGTATCTAGGAAGCCAGAATAAGTCAGGACGGAAGGAGTGTTAGGGATATAAAGCAGAGGATAGCGCAGGATCGAATCGCCTTCAATAAAAAGAAGTCACTTCTATACTCGCGAACGGTTAATTTATAAATTCGAAAAAGGTTGTTAAAGGTGTATGTTTGGAGTGCTGTATGGGTGCGAAACATGTACAGTGGAAAGTGGAAAGAAATTATTAGAAGAGTTCGAAATGTGGTATTACATGTGAATGAGGATACCGTGGATAAAGAAGGTTAGAAATGAAGAGATATTAGAAAAAGTAAGAGAACAGAGGACTCTATGGAAGTCAATAAGAAATAGGCGAGATGGATTAGTAGAACACCTTCTCAGGCATGAAGGGCTAGTTAGAGACATATTAGAAGCAGAAACGGAAGTTAGGAGGGTTAGAGGTAGACGTAGTTTAGATTACTGTTCTCAAATAGTTAAGAATATGGGTTGTTCTAGTTTTAGGAAAATGCGAAGATTAGCTCAGATTAGATTAGAGGATAGGAAAGAGTAGAGGTGCGTCTCCAACCAGGCTTAGGACTGACGACCTAATGATGATTATGATTATGAACACATATGTACATATACAACTATCCCCGTGCTACTGTATAAATGTTGCATAGCTCTACTTATAAACGGATTTCCGCTACGAATTTTGTAATTTAAGACCATATTTCCGCTAGAAAAAGAAGAAACGAAAAATATAAGTAGGTGCAGGTACCAATACATCTTTTAAGTTAAACTTCTAAACATGATTCAATATCGTTACCTTAAATTATATACGCATTGAAATATGTCACGATAAAGAAAAAAATGTAGAAAGTGCTCGAAGTAACCATCAAACACAGGAAGTTCAGATGTGCTGTAATAAAAGTGTTTTATTTTTAAATTAACGATTTTCGATTCACTTTCTCTGTAATTTTAAAATCGTGCAATAAAACGTTTTCCACTCTTTGTTAATAAAATGAACTGAGTTACTGCACATTCATTGCCAGTATTGTTTAATGAAAAAATGGATAATAGATGTTACTTATAACACAAGAAGCAAACCACGTCTTTGTCTACAGGTTCGCACAATACGAAATAATAGATATTCGTTGTAGAATTAACGAATGATCTTAAATGGTCATCTAGAGTACTGAAACACTTCTGTTTGTACCCACGAGTTCTATGAACAATAGGAATCGGTTGTTATTAGTTAATTTGCTTACGTTATGACCTCCAGTAGTCAAGACCTTGGCTCATAACGCAGTCTTTGTCCTAGAAGTTGTTGTTAAAACGCAACCTAATTTTTTGGTGTCTCTAAAAATATGCGATTGCGAGTAATATTTGCGTATGTGCGATATCGCCTTTTGATAATTATTCATTGATTGAATTGTGATATACATATATATACAAAATACGAATAATGTTTATAGATAATAATAACAAATAAGAACCAACAAGTTATCGTATTTCCTCCTATAGCTGACCCTGTCTTAAAATCAGCGAGGCAGAAAAATAGTTTTCTTTGTTTTCGCAAAAAACCCAACGCTATAAAGAAATTTGTTAGAGTTGGGGGAAGTTAAGCAATATTGAAACCTTTATAAACATCACAGTGTCTTCGTGAATCAGTGTACTAGCATTTTCTCGAAGTGTGACATTCAAAATCGGGACCGGAACGGGAAATAATGATTGCCTTTCTATCACTGTTATTGCTTGCGATTAATGCGTTCGGAGCGCCTGACCCAAAACCCGGCTACGGAGATCAAGTACCGTTGGTATCAGAACAGCCTGTTGCCTTCAGTCATGCTTCCCGAATCGATTATCCTGCAAAGTCAGTTCCAGTAGCTGCCACTGCTGAAAAACAAGCAGTGGCTGCGCCTTCCCTTAAACACTACGGACTAATTGGAAATGGATATGGATGGGGAGGCGGGATTGGTGGTTATGGTGCAGGATATGGATTAGGTGGTGGCAATGCACACGGCATCGGGATAGCACCTGGATTTGGTGTAGTAAAAGGTTATGGAGTTAAAGGTCAAGCAATTGGAGGTGGTTTGAATGGATATGGACAAGGAATTGGAGGTGGTGTAGGTGGATATGGACAAGGGATTGCAGGTGGTATAGGTGGATATGGACAAGGAATTGGAGCCGGTCTAGGTGGATATGGACAAGGAATTGCAGGTGGTCTAGGTGGATATGGAGCAGGATTTGGAAGTGGTCTAGGTGGATATGGAGCAGGATTTGGAGGTGGAGTAGGTGGTTATGGCGTTGGATTAGGAAAAGGAGTTGGTGGATACGGGCCGGCATTAGCAGGTGGGATTGGTGGATATGGACAAGGCTTAGGGGGTGGGATTGGTGGATTCGCCCCAGCAATAGGAGGATATGCGCCAGGAATAGGTGGTGCAGTTGGAGGATTTGCGCCTGGAATAGGAAGTGCGAATGGAGGATATGGGCAAGGAATTGGGGGATACGGAATAGGAGTAGGAGGCGGTTTAGGCGGATATGGGACTGGAATAGGAGGTGGCCTGGGAGCACCAGGTTTGGGGGCAGGATATTTTAAAGGGTTTGGATCAGTAAATGAAGTTGGTGGATTTGGTGCTGGAAATGGTGGATTTGGGGCCGGAAATGGAGGAGTTGGGTTTGGTGGAGGCGTTGGCGGTTATAACATTGGCACTGGTATTGGGGTAGGAAAAGGATACGGTCACAATGGAATAAGTGGTGGTGGATTGGGAGGATATGGGGCTGGTTTTGGTGGATATGGACTAGGAAACGGAATTGGAGGATACAATATCAATACAGGCTTTGGATTAGGAAAGGGATACGGTTTGAGAGGTGGACACGGTGGCGGTTATGGCGTTGGTGGTGCCGGAGGAGGACTTATAGGTTAAATTAAATTGGACAATTGTAGTAAAAAATGAGTTTTCTCGTTCCTTTGTTGACTTCATAAGTTATTATTAATATTAGCTCGCCATACTTCAAACTAAAATATGGTGAATACTGACTGTCAACATTAAGTATAATATTTTTTACCAAATATTGTTAATAAAATACCTTTTTCTAGAAATTTGTTTTGTTTTTTTTTTATTTCTTTGTACAACAGAATTACAAAAATTTAGCTATCATTTTTCTCTGATAAAATAACAACAACAACTATACGTTAGTCTCACAGTAAACTTTTATGAATTAATAAACAACTACATAAAACATATCAATTTACAAAAAAGAGATAAAAACAATGGACAAGGTTCTAACGTTAACGTTAACCGTTAACGTCAGGTTAGTGGCATAAGAAATTGTTACAGGAAAGTGAGACATTGTTGCAAATAGTAGTGACAATATAATATTCTTTTTAGTCCTTAGTAAGTGAACTATATGAATAATTTTTTAGTAAACCGTAATACAAATTCCAAATTATTTTAGTTAGAATAATAATAACAATAATAATAAATTGATATTAAAAATCAACACTACAGATTATTAATGTGCGGTCATATTTTAGAGCAGGTGCTGATAGTCTATTACAGGGCAGTCCAACTGGCGGCCCGCGAGTACATTTTACTATGAATAAATTTATGTTACTAAATTAATATTATTAAAATTACTTTACTATGTAAAGTAAGAGATCTATGAAGAAATGAAAGAATGTAATATAGAAGCGGATTTTAAAATATTTCTACCAAAATTAGATATGTTAATTACAGATTTCAATGAAAGATTTTCTCAATTTGATGATCATAAACCGTCTATTGATTTATTTTATGATCCAATTAATATTGATATCAACTCCGTTGATCTTAAATATCAAATAGAATTATGCGACCTGCAGGCTGACCCATTTTTTACATCTCGTGGAGTAACTGGAATAGAAATGCGGATTTTAAAATATTTCTACCAAAAGAATTAGATATGTTAATTACAGATTTCAATGAAAGATTTTCTCAATTTGTTGATCATAAACCGTCTATTGATTTATTTTATGATCCAATTAATATTGATATCAACTCCGTTGATGTCAAATATCAAATAGAATTATGCGACCTGCAGGCTGACCCATTTTTTACACCTCGTGGAGTAACTGGAATAGAAATATTACAATTTTTGGATAAAGAGAAATATCCAAAATTGAGAGATTTTGGGCTTCAAATTGTATCAATGTTTGAAAGTACATATATCTTCGAGCGTGCATACTCCTATATGAAATATATAAAGTTAAATATGGAAACAGTTTAAAATATTTTACACTTGAAGATATAATTAGACTTGCCAGAACAAATATTAATGAAGACATAAAAGATATTGTTGCTAAACAGTTACGGTCACAATGTTCTCATTAATAAATTACGAATATTTTAGAGTTTTATCTTTAGTATAAATAAAATATTTTTTTAATTAACATAAACTTTACTTTTTACATTTATAAATCTTCTTGGTCCCCGAAATGTTTGGTGATGAAAATATGGCCCGCGGGCTCTGATAAGTTGGACAACGCTGGTCTATTACATAATCTACAATCTGCGCCATTTCAACCTCTGGTAGGTATATAACTATACCTTAACGATGCAGATTTTAATCCTGAGGACAAAATTCAAAATTGAAATGTGGAAATCAAAACTGCTTCATGGAAAATACCCGAACCAACAACAGCATCATATAGATAAAGAAGATTCTAATATTAATATATGTGGTTAAAGAAAGAAAACATATTCTTAGAAACTGAGGGATTCATGATAGCGATTCAAAAATATATTATTAAAAATCCCACAATTTCATCGGACACATGCCGAGCATGCAACACATCTCGCGAAACAATTGACCACATCACTGGGGGTTGCTCATTTTTAGCCAGCCGACAATACACCGACAGGCATAATAATGTTGCCAAACAGATACATTCGCTGTTAGCCAAAAACTTTAAACTTATAGATCAGATAGAGTCGTACTATAAATACAAACCACAAAATGTATTAGAAAACCACTTAGTCAAGTTTTATTGGGATACAGTCATAATTACAAACAAAATTGTTAATCATAACAGACCTGACATCACACTGACCATCAAAAAAACTAAAACAACCTACCTAATAGATGTTACTCTATAAAATTTAAGAACAGAAAATTGGTTTTCATATGGTATCCCAAAAGATGTGAGCGACGTTATTTGGTATTAGCGCGTCTCCACTTGCTCAAAGTTAACCAGTGAAAACTGAGAATACCGGGGATAAATAATAAAAGCGTGTTAAAAATATATTCATGAACTGAAATAATAAAATTGTTGCAAAAACGTATGAACGTATAATAGCAAGACTAACTGACTTTTTATAATCAATGCAATAATCCTTTTTAGAATAAATTAAAATTCATCAATTAAAAAAAACGAAATGAAGGAAATGTCATCAAATACTCGTACTTAATTTTTTGACATGGGAAACTAAACTTAATTTCAAAGTATTAAGCATTAAAATAAATACAAAAAGAGTCAGTACTAATTAACGTAATGTATTACAGTGTAATTTGTGGATATTTCTTTTGATTACTTCTTATATAGATATTTAAAAATGACTAAATAAAATTATTAAAGGAAGTAAAACAGATTTTAATATTTTTAAATTTTATCATAATTAGATACGTGTTGAAACTTGAAAAATTATTATAATAAAGGGCAAAATCCGATTATTACAAACCCTGCAAATAACATCCTTGTGATTTCTGCCCTGATTTTACCTTTGTCAATTTGCTAATCGTTATAGACGTTTATTAAACTATTAAAAATTCCTACCTCATTTCCCTGACAATTCTCCTTATCGTCATCACGGTTATAGGCCACCTTCTTCACACTGTAAGTTCACAAATTCACGAATAAAAAGCACAGTTTTTTAAAACAGTTCTAATTCGTCCCTTTACTTTTAATCACGTCCAACAATTACGATAACATTACTTCAGTCTNTCACAATGTTCTCATTAATAAATTACGAATATTTTAGAGTTTTATCTTTAGTATAAATAAAATATTTTTTTAATTAACATAAACTTTACTTTTTACATTTATAAATCTTCTTGGTCCCCGAAATGTTTGGTGATGAAAATATGGCCCGCGGGCTCTGATAAGTTGGACAACGCTGGTCTATTACATAATCTACAATCTGCGCCATTTCAACCTCTGGTAGGTATATAACTATACCTTAACGATGCAGATTTTAATCCTGAGGACAAAATTCAAAATTGAAATGTGGAAATCAAAACTGCTTCATGGAAAATACCCGAACCAACAACAGCATCATATAGATAAAGAAGATTCTAATATGTGGTTAAAGAAAGAAAACATATTCTTAGAAACTGAGGGATTCATGATAGCGATTCAAATAATAAAAACAAAAAACTATGAATAATATATTATTAAAAGTCCCACAATTTCATCGGACACATTCCGAGCATGCAACAAATCTCGCGAATCAATTGATCACATCACTGGGGGTTGCTCATTTTTATCCAGCCGACAATACACCGACAGGCATAATAATGTGTTGCTAAACAGATACACTCGTTGTTAGCCAAAAAGTTTAAACTCATAGATCAGATAGAGTCGTACTATGAATACAAACCACAAAATGTATTAGAAAACCACTTAGACGAGCTTTATTGGAATAGAGACATAATTACAGACAAAACAGTTAATCATAACAGACCTGACATCACACTTTTACTATAAAGGAGAAAAGGTTATGAGTTTAGCAATTTACGATTTATTGCTTGAATGAATATTTTTTTAGAATTGTTTGTGTATTTCCTACTATCTACTTATTATTTTTTTTACATATATCATCTGATAAATAGTGAATACTTTGGTTTGGTGAACAAGGTTCTACTGTTTATTAATGCTTTTCTATGGAAAATTGTGAAAGCTTTGTATGTAGTAGTTCGCGAACTAGTTGGAAGAACTATTATTCGAAAACTAGCCCATTATTACACTCCAATTAAAATGGGAAAGAAGAAATTGTAAGTGCTACGTTTTTAATAAGCAGTCACAAAATATTCACGTATTGAATGTATTTGCAAAGGAACTTGCTGAATATTAAAATAAGAATAACAAGAATGTTTCAACAATAATATAAATAGAAAACAATTGGACGTTTCGACCTACTCGGTCATCTTCAAGAGTACAGAAAAGTAACTAAGAGTAATATGTACATTTTCAAAATTTATATTTAACGAGGGTTCCATAGAGATAATGCTAAAACAACATGGGAAAATTTATCAATTAGTGATAAAAATAAAGTGAATGTAAGTGATTTTGGCGTTTAAATATAGGGATTCTCAATTCTGGATAGGGTATCCAATTTAAAGAACCCTTATTGAAGTAATGGCATATTCTGGGTAAAAAAGAATCATTAAAATATGTTTCATATTCATACACAAGAAGTTAAATAAGGAAAAGCATCAAAAATTAAGCTATTTTCCTCTAATAACATAAAAACTAGCAATTTTAAATGGGACTGAAATTTAATATCACTATTGATTACGTATTTTTTTTGGTAGGTATATAAAGAATATTATTAAAATAAAAGTGATTAAGTACTAAACTAATTGTAAATCAAATTCATAATTTCACAGACACAACTATTTAAGTACTTTTGAAACAATGACACTTTCTTCTCTTGTAAATGATTCAACAACAGCGACTGAGAGGAGAGATCAAGACAAGGTTATTGGAGGCCACGGTCAAATCATTACAAAAAGCGAATGTCGAGGAGCAATTTCTTAAAATTTGAATAGTATATAAGTATAATCTGAAGTTATATTACAAGGACATACCAGCAGTGTGTAATTTCACAGTGTTGTTAACTTAATTATATAGATATTTCCAAAATAAGACTTCCTTGTAATAAGAAACATTAAGAAATAATAACCATTCTACCATTTTAATTATTTTACTGTCGTTATGAAATAAATCCTCTTAAATTATTGCTATAAAACACTAGAACCGTTTTTTTTTTACTGATTTGGTTTGTTCCTTTCACTGTTCTATTGGGTCATAAAAACTACAATTAATAGTAAACAATAATAATAGATTAGGCAATAATTAAAGTAGTATTAATTGCTTCTGTAAGACATGAATACATGAATAATTTGTACTCATCCGATTGTTACTGAATTGTAGTTAAAAGTCGGTACTAGAAATCGCGTGTGACCTAATTTGACCAATTTCCTTCCGAATGAAATCATATATGAATTTGACAAATCTGGTAAGACTTCTATCGACAGACACTGGCAACATTGACTGTTTGAGACTTCTATTCATCGCAATATATGGGACACTAAAAAGTTTACTTACATATTTAGTTAGGTATAATTAAGAAACCCTTCTTTCGATTGTTATAAGAAATTAAAATTACAGTAACTCATAAATTTCACGAAAGGATATACGAGGTCTGTTCAAAAAGAATCGCGAACTTTGAATTTCCGCGGGTTACGTATATTCGATTTTCGATTTTTTCATGGCGTTATGTTGGTACCCATGTCTCTCACTTATACCGGCAAGTTCGGTCATGTCGAATGTACAGTTAATTTTTGACAGCTGGACCGAAGCAACATTTATTGATGGTACAAAATGTTCTCAGAAGGCCGAGAAGATGTGAACGACGAAGAGCGTGTCGTACGTCCGAACACGTCAACAAAAGGCGAAAACATTGATGAAGTGAAGAAAATAGTATTGGCCAATCCTTTAATCACCGTAAGAGAAGTTGCTGAGGATCTAAACATATTAGGCCATGTTGAATATTCAGTTAATTTTAGACAGCTGCTTTGCTTGCAATGGTTTGGCTCGTCTTCGATTTTTGCCTATTCCAAAAAATGGATCAAAGAATCTGTTTCAGAAAATACCGCAAATGACGTAGTAAACGCCATCTGTAGTACAATGCTACATTTTAGGATTATGTATGCTCCAACAAGGTCCATTTAAATACATGGATATCGACTTGCTGAAACGAATCCCGGCGTAGCTAACCTCAACGTGATAGCCACGTTACTATAATCGAATAAAATAATTCGAAGTGGTCTGTTTTCTGTCGAAACTGCCAGACGCGGATCGCGATTTCGATCTTTTGCATCTCATCAGCGCGTCGCAGAGAGCTCCGACAGAACACAGACCAACTTTTACCTGCTGTCTTAACAGTGCGTTTTAGAAAATACCACAAATGGCGCGGTAAACGCCATCTGTAGTACGATGCTACATTTTAGGATTATGTATGCTCCAACAAGGTCCACTTGTGTGGATATCTACTTGCTGAAACGAATCCCGGCGTAGCTAACCTCAACGTGACAGGTACGTTACTATAATCGAATAAAATAATTCGAAGTGGTCTGTATTCTGTCGAAACTGCCAGACGCGGAACGCGATTTCGATCTTTTTGGATCTCATCAGCGCGTCGCAGAAAGCTCCGACAGAACACAGACCAACTTTTACCTGCTGTCTTAACAGTGCATTTTAGAAAATACCACAAATGGCGCGGTAAACGCCATCTGTAGTACGATGCTACATTTTAGGATTACGTATGCTCCAACAAGGTTCACTTGTGTGGATATCTACTTGCTGAAACGAATCCCGGCGTAGCTAACCTGTCTGGTCTGTATCAAATTTTGTGTGAGAAACAAAATTAAGTGCGCGGACGGATTCTGAATGTTGACTATGGCATATTGTGAACCTACTTTGGATCAAAGCAACGTTTATCGGTGGTACAAAATATTCTGAGAGGGCCGAGAAAATGTGAACGACGAAGAGCGTGCCGGACGCTCGAGTCAGGAACAAACGAAAACATTGATGAAGTGAAGGAAGTGGTATTGGATAATCGTCGAGTCACCGTTTTTTTACCAATGATTGTGGCATGAGACGGAACGCCGCGAAATTCGTACCAAAATTGCTCAATTTCGACTAAAAACAACATCGCATTAACATTGCTGAGGAGCTGTTAGATTCTGTCCGCGACGACCCAAATTTGCTTTAGATGGTTATAAATGATGACCAATCATGGACGTGGAAACCAAATCTCAATCATACCAGCGGAATCTGCCGCACGAGCCAAGACCGAAATTAATTCAATTCAATTACAATGGCGTAGTGCATCATGAGTTCTTTTCACAGGGTAGAACGGTCAACAAAGACAATTGGCTTTTGCACCATAATAACGCCTGTACTCACACATCGTTGCTTGTGCGCGAATTTTTGGTCAAACTCAACACACTAATAATGCCGCAAAGACCGTATTCCCCAGATCTGGCCCTCTGTGAGATTTTCTTGTTCCCGAAACTAAAGCGATCCGTAAAAGGACGACTCTACGTAACGATCTCCTCAATCGTAACGTAGAGACGGCATCGAAGGAGTGCTTCAAGGATTGGAAAAAACGTTGGCACAAGTGTATAATATCTGGTGGGGATTACTTTGAAGGGGACAAAATAGATATTGATGAATAAATAATTTTTGAAAAAACACAAAATTTGCGATATTTTGAACAGACCTCGTACATAGTGTGTTTTAGGCACGTACTCGTCAGTCGTGTAACCAGTCGTTCCGCACTTCTTTCAATAAACATAGAACGCGGAGACCTTTAATTTGGTATATAGAACATGCTCCTGCAAACTACGCAATCACTTCTGAATCCCTGATTAAAGGATACATTTTACACTATTTAAAAGCACAAGTTGGTTATATATTTTTTTTTTGAGAAATTAGGTAACTAAGAAAGTCTTTTTCAGTTCAAGCAGTTCCCAAAAATAAAACGACGATTTCTTGATGATGCTATATATGATAGTCTGAACTTTTGAGAACAGTAATTACTATAATTAGGTATATAAAAGTTCAAGACTGTCAAGTATTAAATATACATAAAAGTATGACAATGTAATTTGATCATATAGATATAATAATAAAAATTAAACAAAGCTATTTGTTTTCGTATATATTTGATACAAAAAATTACAATAATACAGAATTAATCAGTCGTTAAAGCTTCAGTAATGACCATGATAATATGGAGCGGCATAAGCCAAAGCTGGAGCAGCATAGGCAGCAACCAGTGGTTTGCTGTGAACGTCATACCTGTATTGAGAGCTTACGGCAGATGGAAGGGCAATAGGAGCCGGGGCAGCATAAGCAAAATGGGCTGGAGCAGCGTAAGCCTCAACGGCAACGGCGGGTGCAGCGTGAACTGGAGCAGCGTATGTGGCAACGACAGGGCTGCTAATTATGTCGGTCCTGGATTGATGACTCACTGCAGAGGGAATAGCTACAGCAGGAGCTGCAACGGCAACCTCTCCATGAAGGAAACCAGGACGAGCAGCAGCCACGGCCAAAAATACAGACAACACCACCAGCTTGAACATTTTGAACGAAGTAGGTCTGTGTTGCTTTGATTAGAGCAAAAACGAAACTGATGAAGATTGAAAATATCTCAGAGATTTTATAGTGCAGTTCTTTTAGAAGAAGTGACGTCATATGTCGCTATTATCCTTGACCGACCTTGCCGAAATTCGAACAAAGAAAGTGGTTTTCCTCTCTGGAGGCGTAAGTGCTGGCTATTGCGGAAACGTTCACATTATTCTCATATTAATATCAAGATCGTACGAATGTGTTAAGCGTTTATAACCGAGGCGGATGTAATTTTAGATTATCAGTTTGTCTTTGTGTATACATTGACGCATTTAATTAGATACATGTGTATTGTTTTATTTATTATATTGTAATTGATAAAAATTAATTCAACTAAACCTGTCTTATTTAAAGTAGTATCTTTATTTTCCAGTGTAATACGTAATTATGTAATATAACACGAATATCTAGCGCGAAGGTGGTCAACCCGAGGCCCGCCTTGAACATTTTTCCGACCGGAAAGGTTCATTACAGTTTTGTATCGAAGAAGCGAATTTTCTACCATGCCACGAAGAAGCGAGTTTATCTGCCTAATTTTTTTTGGCATATAATCACTTTAATATTATATTAAAAGCGATTTTATAATTAATTAATCATATAATAATAATCTCAGATTGCTTTATTAGATAATTGGGGAATGTAGAAATGGCAGGGAACTATCACAGTATGACTGAAGATGGTAAGCCGTCTCACCACCTTGCATCTTCGTGATTTTGAATCCAATTCGCGACTCTCGACTTCTCCGTTTGCTTATAATTACTGATTCCTCTATTAAAACGATTGCTAATTGACCTACTAACACAGTAAATAAGTATGTAGGCGTTAGCTTGCAGTTTTAAATAAACAATTTGGATGTAGTAACTTTGTATCAGTAACCTAAATATGAATTTATGGATACTATATAACAGTTTTACAAAATATTATGGTATTTTAAAGTGGCCGAAGTGGTGAAATGTAATGTATTAAAAAAAATTAATTATTTGGGCAACTATATTTTCAAAAATTAACATTGGTTTTAAAACAACATCTGTATATATATAAAAGAAAGTCGTGTTAGTTACACTATGTATAACTCAAGAACGGCTGAACCAATTTGGCTGAAAATTGGTGGGGAGGTACGTTACAGTCAGAAGACGGACATAGCATACTTTTTATCCCGTTCCCATGGGGGGGAGGAATGGTGATGAGGAGTTGCAGTGTTTAAATGGAACATATATTATTTGTCGTTAGATTTACTTGAAACTTGGTCTTAATGGCCTCACATTTTAAAAAATTCAACCTCCAAAGGGGGGGGGGGTAAAAAGTTATTGCAATTTTTGTTTGGGACGTCCTTTATTTACTTGAAACTTGGTATATATGCTGTTTGATATTATTAATCAAATGAAAAAAGAAAACAAGTTGCAACGTTTCCATGGGGTATATTTTGTTTGTACTCGGATTTACTCGAAGGTTGCTCATTGTTGAAATTAACCAAATACCTACGTGTTTGGCAATTTTTAAAAATTAATCCTTAAGAATGAAATGTTGTTGCTGCGTTTGTATTTGGAATCTAAAATGGCGACATAACATAAAATTAAAACGTTCTAAGGGTGGAGAAACAATATTAATTTCTAGGAGAGAAGCCGCTGGCAAAAGCTAGTTCTTATACGAGATAAAAATGTTCAGTCTCTCAGAGTCTCTCGAGTCTCCGTCTCTCATCGAGTCTCTGGTGGCACTGAGAGAGACTGTCGAGAGACTGTCAAAAAAACTGTTTAGCGTCTCTAAACGAGAGACTCAAGTCGCTCATAGAGAGATCTTCATTTCGTATCCAGTCTCTGAACGAGAGACTCAAATCTCTGAACGAGAGACTCGAGTCGCTCATAGAGAGATCCTCATTTCGTATCCAGTCTCTGAACGAGAGACTCAAATCTCTGAACGAGAGACTCGAATCTCTGAACGAGAGACTCGAAAAATTTTTGGGTATAAATATATGACAAATCTTGCATGCTTTATTAATGAGTTAAAAAAATGTTTATAGTCTGCAGTGGGTCTAAATCTAATATGGGGATATATATAATTTTATATGCGGCTCGAAAGACCATTTTGGTTGGCCACTCCTGACCTGGCGCCTACTGACTATTCCTGAATTCTGACAATATGTGTAGTAGATACATATATTTTTATGAGATTTGTAAGACAATCTAATTTACAGTAAATTAAAAAAAAAACATAACGTACCAATATATAAGGTCATTCTAGAACGGCAATACAAGAGTCTAAGTCAACAATTTAAATACAATGCCACAATTTTAAATCTTAGGTAAACATAGTAATAATCAGTATTTTCTAAAGCAATGGAGTTTCAAACACAACAGTGGAAAACCTGCAAATATAATGAACAAAAGTTTATTTAACTTCGAAATAATATGTTCAAATGGTTTTTCACTTGAAAGTGTAAATTTATTTTGTACTTCGTTAATTGCCTTAGATTTCGCCTAACAGATTGGAGTATTTTTGAAGGTAGGGTTGTAAAGTTCAAAATATGGTGACATCAAACAACCTTTCTCTAACGTTGTCTGGATAATTCAAAACTTCTAAAAATTGACAATATAGAATAGGTACTAAAATGAGGATTGGTTCTTTTTTGTAAGAAACATTATGGCTCTTTATAAATTACTAGCTTTTCCTCGCGGCTTCGCTCGCAGAAATTAATATTGTTTCTCCATAAATCCTTTTAACTCCCAATTCTTCCTTACAACGTTTTAATTTTATGTAATGTCGCCATCTTAGATTTCAAAAACAAACGTAGCAACATTTCACCCTTAAGGGTTGATTTTTAGAAATTGCCAAAACACGTATTTGCTTAATTTCAACTTTGCAACCTCTTTTCGTTTGAATAATAATATCAAATAGCATATGTACGAAGTTTCAAATAAATTCAACGACAAATAAACTATGTCCCTAACAACAATTGCAACACCTCCCCCCCTTTGGAGATTGAATTTTTTAAAATATCGAGATATGTCTTTCGGAAATTAAATGAGAGACCATTAAAACCAAGTTTCAAGTAAATCTGACCACAAATAATATATGTTCCATTTAAACATTGCAACTCCTCTTCACCACTCATCCCCCCCCCCAACAGACATTGAATTTTTTAACCAGTTTCAAGTAAATCGGACCAAAAAGAAACATGCAATCTTTGCAAACCCCTTTCAGCTTCCTAAAAAAGTAGAATTTTGTAAAATATTGAAATAGGTATGTATATCCCTAATTTTGTTAGGAAAAGCATTAAAGCCAAGCTTCAGTTAAATCTGATTATAAATAAAATACCAGACTTAACCATAGTCAACATTACATTTAGGTATCAGTTGCGTTTTGTTATTCCATGGCAGTTGCGTTTTGTTGTAGCATTTTTAACAAATGAACGGCTAGACTGATGTTTTGACTGATAAATTTTTCGTTTTGCTGTCAGTTGCGTTTTGTCATTCCATGTCAGTTACGTTTTTCCCGTGGAAAGAAAAGTATCCTATATCCGTCTCCTGATTCTAAGCTACCTTCCCACCAATTTTCAGCCAAAACGGTTCATCCGTTCTTGAGTTATAAATAGTGTAACTAAAACGACTTTCATTTATAAATATATAGATTATTTAAAAACCTCAATTCTAAAAATTTGTGGGTTGGTCCTTTTCAGCAAAAACTCGTCCAATTATAATCTGCATTTTTTCTTTTCTCTCTAACAATATCTGTTTCTTTTTATTTTTTTATCAAAATGTCTCACCTTGTACGCTGAGGAACAATTCATAAAGTGCGTACGTTTTTGTTACGTATTATTATGTAATAAAGTTGCCAGTTGAATGAATTCCAGACGATTTTTAAAATTGTATCTATTTAGTTGAATTAGAGTGGCCATGCCTTCATACCCACAAATACGTATACCATACACGTATAGATTAACGAGTACGACTTCCATAAGAAGTGAAATTCTGTTTATCCACTCGAGTGGAAAGAGTTCTTGCATAATTTCTTCCACGTCTTATTGTAATGTTAATGTCGTTGGCTAGTTATACAAGGTGTCTAAAAAGTGTGGAAACGGTTAAATATCTTGGAATTGATCAAACATTCACGTGATATTTTTGACAAAGTTATCGAATGATATGGAAATTGATTCTACCATCCAAATGAATGAGGCAGATAGCAACTTCAAAATTTTAAATAGGAACCCTCACTTTTAATATAGATTCGAATTATTTGAAACATTTTTGTCGATGCTATTGTTATATATAAAAATATATTTTTTTCGGGATTTCCCACCAATTTAACGTCTCTTACCATCATATTGGAATCATCATCATCATCATAAGGTCATCAGTCCTAAGACTGGTTGGACACGTACCTCCACTCTTTCCTATCCTGAGCTAAACTTCGCATTTCCCTAAAACTA
>NW_020439094.1:1066078-1071271 GCF_000699045.2 Agrilus planipennis
GGGATCATAATGTGGTGGTTTCCCGTTGCCTTCCACATCGCAGTATTGTGCATCAGAGTGCCATACCGATCCTCGTGATCTCTGCCACCCTGAGTACTGAAAGAGCTGCTGCCCTCTTTCAGGGACTTGTCGTAGTCTGGTTTCTCTTTAAGAACCTCTCCATTATGGTTGAACCTATGGTCCGGCTCCCTAAATCATCGAAACTCGCAAGCCGATCCACCCACTCTAGTTTGTACCAGAGTTTCGTCAAGGTTCAAGTCCCGTCGGATCGGCATATTGGAATGTTGGATTTAAATGATTCCTCTCACCTTTCACCATCGGGTGTGCTTGATGCAGATATTCCAAGTGAGCACCTCGATGTTGTGAGTCGAGCGGACTCGCTTACAGATGTGTACAGATTTTTAGTCTCAGACGAATTTATTAATTTTCTTCAAATGATAATGATGTCTGCTAATATAAATATTTTCCAAAACATGCATTATTACCTTTCCTCATGAAGCTTTTCACGCTGTATAGCCTATAACCTGACTTGTTTAGATTAAGTTAGCTAACGATTAAGGTTCGAATAGGTTACCGTAGTGTTTTCCTATATTCAACTATTCACCTTCATCCCCTGCACCTTCATCTCTTCGCTCTCCTTCAAGAAACTGTAACTTTTGGGTGTTTCATTTCCACCAGCCACTAATGCTGGTGGGCGGGCAGTCCCTCCGGTAGACGAAAGGCCCTCTTCAGCCTCCTTTCAGGAATCGTAGGAATAGGTGGTGGTGGTTCGGGTGAGAAAGACGAGACGGACGAAATGAAGACAGAAGAGAGTGAAAGATTACATGTGGAATATTACTGCCTCAGCATTTGCCTAAGTGATCCAAGGAAACCACAGAAAAACTTGGACCAAGGCAGACGGACCCGGAATCGAACCGGCGTCCTACCGAATACTAAGCAATGGTCTAGAGTCTAGACCTCTAGGCCATGCCGCTCGGTCTCCTTCAAGCTTTTCTTTAGTGTTGTATGCGGTCGTTCTCACCCTTTTTATTTTTTAACAAAAATACCAACTGTTTAATACAAAAAATATAATTTAATTTAACCAATCATCTGGCCTTCTGTTACATTCTTTTGTTCCTGAAACTGGAGAAACTCATGAAAGGACGATGCTACGCTACGATTGAGGAGGTAAAGACGACATCGAAGGAGGAACTGAACAAAATCACAAAAAATAATTTTTTGAAGTGTTTCGAGGATTGGATAAAAAGGCTTGTACAACTGTATAATATCTGTTGGGGATTACTTTGAAGGAAACAATATAGACAATTTTTATTAGTAGACACTTATTATTATTGAAGAACTTCTACCTGTATCTAGAATTTTTGAGTGTGGTGGATGTATAAAATTTCATGTGGTTTCATGACCTCAACGTACGGAATTCGAATTTATGCTTTAACGTTTGGTTAGCAAATAAACTGTGGAACAGTGAAAACCTTCAAATGGCTTCTTTTTTTACTCACTTGTTTCCAGAGTAAGAAATTACTTCATAAGAATGTGGCCTCTAACTTTGTAAAATTTATTATTGTTGGACTGTATAACTATTTTAGCGAAAACCAGGTAACGGGTTCTTTGGAAAATTACTTAACAAAATATGTGGTTTAACTATTACTTTTTTCGATATTTTTTTTTTAAACGTTAAAAATTTTCTACTTTGCAAAATATACCAATGCGTAGGTACGTATCTATTGGATAAATTTATTAACTTCTCAATGGAAAATTAGGGTAATTCCGAATGAGCTGGTACACTTTTTTTCAAGTTACTATCCCGTTGGAAAAATTTTCATTAAAAAAATTCCATTTAATTACCACTGATAATAATTAATGGTAATAAATGGAGAATTGCCAATGGGATTCCCATTCCCAAACTCAATGGGATTTCCATTGCTGAACTCAAATGGAAACAATTGATTTTCTATTTATCTATCTATTTATTTATGAATGGTTTTATATAGAATTTATAAATTTTGCATTGGTTCCCATTGAAAATCAATGGAAATTTTTCCTATCTAAATATTAATGGAATTATATTGTAAATGGAAACAATTNCTTGTTATTATTTTTGGCTAAAAATGCTTTTAAATAAAGCATATTTTTAAATTTTAACGAGCCAGTTTAAATAATTTTGCAAATGGTACTATACATTTTTGTCTAGTTCTCGCTCGATGTTCGGTGGAGAAATGAGCTCCGCAGACAAATATGATTGAATTTGAAATTATGCTACGGCGCATCCTAATAAAGGGAAGGGGCATATCAGTATATTCAGTAATAACTTGAGATTTTTGTTGTTATCTGAAGAATGCTTGAAATTCAAGCGTCATGACCATGCCCCAGGATTCTTCGCCAAGTAGTCTTTCTTTCTATCTTTTGGGTGTTTCATTCCGGACTATGCCGGAAGGTAGGGCGGAAGGCCCTCTTCAGTTTGCTTTGAGGAATCGTAGGAATGGCTGGGGGGTGGTTCGGATGAGAAAGATGAGTCGGACGAAATGAAGACAGAAGAGAGTGAAAGATTATCTGTGGAATATTACTGCCTCAGCATTTGCCTAAGTGATCCAAGAAAACCACAGAAAAACTTGGACCAAGGCAGGCGGACCCGGAATCGAACCGGCATCCTCCCGAATGCTAAGCAATGGTCTAGACCTCTAGGCCATGCCGCTCGGTATTCGCCAAGTACTGTAGTTGACATCCTTAGGGAACATAGCAAAGGCGTAACGTCCTTTGCTGTGGTGGTACGGAGACTGGAGTCGAAGTTGTTCCGCAAAAAGAAGATAAGATAATATGAAGCGGAATTGGTTGGTCATTTACAGAAATTGACCATAACGTGCTGATGAGGACTAATAAATTGCGATTCACTGCGGGTAGTTTCGTTATATTACTGATCAAACAATCCGGTAACTTTCTTTGGAAAGTTCAGTGGCATTTTTATGCATCATTTTGAAAGTGTGCACCACTCTCCTACAAGATTGTCTTATATTTATTTATTTGAAAATATTTTTGACTCATGTTAATATGTTTCTAGATATCTCGGACATAGCTGAGCACGAAGAACTTCTACATAAATTATTAAAAACGTTTAGTCCAAATCATTTTCTACTACTAGAAATAAAACAGAACTTGATAGGTTTGTATACTCAATCTGAGCCGAAAGTAAACAAATTACGACGCAAAATCGAACTTTGTGAAGAACTACTGGTTCTATATAGAATTTATAAATTTTGCATTGGTTCCCATTGAAAATCAATGGAAATTTTTACTATGTAAATATTAATGGAATTATATTGTAAATGGAAACAATTATTTTTCCTTTTATGCCAAATGGTTTTGAATGGAATTTACAAATTTTCCATTGATTTCCATTGAACTTCAATGGAAATTTTTCCTACGGGATGACATCAGAAATAAACAAGATAACACACTACAAAAATATATTCGGCATTAAAACAGTAACATGAATAAAACAGTTATATCAATATATCAAAAAGATGAACGTACTCCTGTAAAAAAAAAATAAAACCTATTCTCACTCTCAGTGAGTTGGTATAGCCACTACGGGTAAATTTTACGCTGTTACAGATGAAACACTTACTTTGGGAAAATAGAAGGGCATAGTTAGTGAAATCTCCTGTTTGGGCTTGTGCTCCCTTTGTAGTATCGTATCTGTTGTTCTGGGTAGGTATAAGTTTGAACTGGTAGTTTGTGTGGCTCATTTCAAGATCTGACTGGAACTGGCTGACTATTACAACGTCTAATTGAAGGATGAGACAGTGTCTTAGACCTACATATTATACCTAATTTGTTTTCGTTTAATCGAAATCTTTAATTAATGATAAGGAGGTGTTTAAATTCTAATATTTGATTATAGAATCCTAGATACAATGGAGTAGTTGGTAAATGAACTAGCGACCCTTTAAACAGTAAGATCAATCCGAAAAAATAGTCAGAATCATAATGAGAAGAAAATTATACTCTTACCTCAATAATAATAAACTTAACTACACTGCTTGGAAACAATATAGACAATTTTTATTAGTAGACACTTATTATTATTGAAGAACTTCTACCTGTATCTAGAATTTTTGAGTGTGGTGGATGTATAAAATTTCATGTGGTTTCATGACCTCAACGTACGGAATTCGAATTTATGCTTTAACGTTTGGTTAGCAAATAAACTGTGGAACAGTGAAAACCTTCAAATGGCTTCTTTTTTTACTCACTTGTTTCCAGAGTAAGAAATTACTTCATAAGAATGTGGCCTCTAACTTTGTAAAATTTATTATTGTTGGACTGTATAACTATTTTAGCGAAAACCAGGTAACGGGTTCTTTGGAAAATTACTTAACAAAATATGTGGTTTAACTATTACTTTTTTCGATATTTTTTTTTTAAACGTTAAAAATTTTCTACTTTGCAAAATATACCAATGCGTAGGTACGTATCTATTGGATAAATTTATTAACTTCTCAATGGAAAATTAGGGTAATTCCGAATGAGCTGGTACACTTTTTTTCAAGTTACTATCCCGTTGGAAAAATTTTCATTAAAAAAATTCCATTTAATTACCACTGATAATAATTAATGGTAATAAATGGAGAATTGCCAATGGGATTCCCATTCCTGAACTCAATGGAAATTCCATCGCTGAACTTAATAAAAATCCCATTGCGTTCCATTGGAACTTTATCAGCATGCTTTTTTCCATAATACATATTATTTTGTTGAGAATTTGGTTCTTGAGGTACCTGAACCAAGGCACGTGCCTGGATGTCTGGTTCTTCATTATTGTGTATACATTTTTTTGCACTTGCTCCTGATAAAACTACATCACTCTCACAGATGACTTCAGCCTCCTCTATATTCTGGAATGGTTCAAAATCATCAAACAATGCTTCTAATGTAGGCTTTTTCACTTGTCTAGGGGTTGTTTAATAAAAGGCTCCGGGTAGTTGAATACATATATAATAAACATAATAATGAATATAAACAGCAAACAGCAAAACGAGTAACAAACAGGAACTAAATATATACAACTTATATACAATATTCAATGTATCGCGTCTTCCAAAATACATACGTCTTCGTGTAATCACCATAAATACGTCTTCCGTCTTTTTTGAGCAAAAATGCTCAACGTCTAAATGAAATATACCGTTTTAATCA
>NW_020439094.1:1073193-1083940 GCF_000699045.2 Agrilus planipennis
TAACTAGCGACCCGCCCCAGCTTCGCACGGGTGCAATGCTGATACTAAATATGTATATTTTTGTTTTGTTTAGATTATTATCGAGAAGGGGAAATCTTCAAAAGATACCCCCTGAACATACTAAATATACTACAGAATGACTTTATATACAACATTCACAGTTTTTTGTCATTAGACAATACAAACCGGCCTCCCGGCCGGTACCGCCGCAACCGCTATGTCCCTGCATTTTAAGTCTGTAACATGCTGTAAAGGGCCATATTGATCTGTATTAAATGCACAATGTATTTAAAAGTACTTAATTGGATAAGAATTAATACTGTATTGCCTACAATCGCTTCGTAAATAAGTAATTATTTCTCATAAAAAGTAAAGGATAAAAATGGTTATTGTGGGTTATCCCTAACAGATAGACATATACCATCGCGGACTTTTTTGTAGACCCTCTTAAGATGTACAATATTGTAGTACATTATTTTGATCTATCTCGTAGGTTTCAGCTAGCGTTTGCAATGGAAGCGCAAAAAACTTGTTTATTTACGACATCACATTACAAACCTCTAAAATTATCAGTGTTTCCCTACTATATTATGCATGTATTATACATATAAACCTTCCTCTTGAATCACTCTATCTTTTAAAAAAAAACGCTTCAAAATCCGTTGCGTAGTTTTAAAGATTTAAGCATACATAGGGACAGACAGCGGGAAAGCGACTTTGTTTTATACTATGTAGTGATTGTAAAGGTTTTAGACAATATTCCAATAACAATACTCAACATATACTGTATATTAAATCTCTTTATGGTTTAACAACATATGCAATTCACTAAATGACTTCCTCAAACATTCTAGTAATCTAAAGTAGCCCACATTTACATTTCCATAGTGACCTTTTCGTTGGTAATTTAACACCTTTCGCGTCTATATGGAATGAAAAAAAATATTTTATTCGTTACGTTAATGTGTATACGGTTTTTAGTTAAAATTCAATGAAATAAAACCTCTACAATTTGTATTTTCGTAACCTTCACCTAAAAGCCTTAACACTCTTGATTTGCAAGAAGTGGACACGCAAGAATGATTATTTTATGTCGCAGAAGAAGCCGTCTAATTTCACAATCTTTTTATTACATTACTACCAAAAAAATTAGGGCGACAGCTTTTAGTTATGTAATAAAAAAAAAAACTAAATACCCCAGATCATTATATGCACCTAGCACGAAAATATACCGATGATTGTCCTAATTGACTTAATTCACATACATAAGCGAAAGAGTTTTTTTACAAAACAATCACGGTACATTCAAAAACAAATTGATTGCAAGTATCACCGAAAAAAGTGCTTTTCTTAGTGCTTTCGCCGGCGGTTGAAATTCGGACAATTGTGTCAATTATTATTACTTAAACTTAAGTAAAAAATGGCATTGCTTTGGCCTGGAATCAAACCTTTTTTTATTTATTTACAAAAAAGTGATACAATTGACAATACAATATATTTATATTAACAATACGACGCAAACAATAATACGAAGGCAAAATTCACAGACCTCGCGCGTTACGAAAGAGTTTTAAGCGTCCCTAAACAAAATTTTTCTCTCACAGTCTCTCAGTTTTTGCGTAGGTGTTTTTATGGATCTCTCACAGTCTCTGTATGAGAGACTCGAACGATAAAATTGTTGCTTCAGAGATTCGAGTCTCTCACAGAGCCACTGAATCAATAAAACTGAAAAATTGAGTGACTCGAGTCTCTCATAGAAAGACTGGAATCTCTCAAACATGTTGAACTTTGAAAATTTTAACCATGTTTATCGAGACAGCTCGTTTAGAGACTGGATACGAAATGAGGATCTCTCTATGAGCGACTCGAGTCTCTCGTTTAAAGACGCTAAACAGTTTTTTTGACAGTTTCTCGACAGTCTCTCAGCGTCACCAGAGAGACTCGATAAGAGACGGAAACTCGAGTCTCGCTTTCAGAGACTCTGAGAGACTGAACATTTTTTTCTCGATGTATTGAGATTACCACATACAGAAGAAAATACAAAAATATCTAATAAAGTAAAAAACCAAGCTATGTATGAGGCAAATGCTTTTTATTTATGTGAAACCGACAACCTACGTTTCGCATTCAATATGAGGCATTTTCAAGTTTAGGTTTCTAATTACTTAGAAAAAAAAATATGTTTCTCCAAGGTATTATGTTTGGAAGTACTGCGGTCCGGGACGGGGTCGAATTGGGACCCGAATGTAACAGGTGAATAAATCGGAGAAGGAATTTAGTTCCCTGGAAGAGCGAATGAATTGGATTCCGCTCTCACTTAATGGGGTTGTTAATGAGAGCCAATTTTAATTATAGATGTATTTCTAAAATAATGTAATATTAAATATAATTATGTGTATTATTTATTATAATTGTCAAAACTAGATGCTTTAAGATGTCGTAACTGCGCAGTTTATGAAAAGTGAACGCGGTAAAGTAATATAAGTGTTGGACGGTTATAAGTTTAATTTTCAAAATCAGTTAAGTAGTGGTGTAGAAAAGTGGCTTTGTGTTTCAAGAAAATTTTAGGGATACAACGCGTTTGTAAAAACAAAAAGACCAAAAACACCATGATCGAATTAGATATCATCACAATCAGGATAAAATCTCTGATGTGTTACTACATCGACAGAAAATTAGGGAAAACGACGGGCCTCAATTCAACCCTCCCGGATTCGTAACCTTTTCTCAAGTGACTATCGGCTTAGTCTTGCTCCCCTGATTTAGCGTTATGATTTTCTATCGCCGTTTTGTTTGCGAGTATCTTACTAAGAAAATATTAAATAACCCCTCCAGAGATAAGAAGAATAATTGCTACACGGAGAAAACTGAATTTTTATTAGGTAACTTGTAATAATCTCAATTTTGACATGTTTTATAAAAAATTATTTCAAGTTTCTTAATTATTACAATTAAATTTGTAATATCAACTAAAATACCTAGTAAATTTATTTCTGCTGGTATTTTATTTTTACAAATTCGGGTCTAACTTGTCATTTTTATTATTTTCGCTTACGATGCAATGGGATAGTGAGATAAATTGTAAACATCGCTTTAATATTTAAGTAAATTTTCCTTTTTCATTTCCTCCGTTAAAGGTGGAGGAAAGGGTCCAAAAAGGGAAATGTGACGTATTTTATGGACGACCCCTAAGGAATCTGTATCCTGTTACTTTACTCACATAAAATTGCGATAAATATAATATTTCAATACGTGTGCAGGATCTAACTGTGTTAAGATAAGGACTTTTGATACACGTGTCTGTTTGTAGAGTGTCGACTGATTTTCTAAAACTTTGAAATAGTCATTTCGATCTAATCTAGGTCTACCTTTACCCCTCTTAATTCCTATTTCTGTTTCTAAAATGTCTCTAATTAGCCCTCACTGTCAGTGGCGTAGCAAGGTACTAATGGGCTCGAGCACGAACTCTTTAGTATTCCAACCCCATCTTGTAATCCCACCACCCAATAGAAACGACTTTTCATGGGANAAATAAATAAATAAATAAATTATAAGGTTGTTTTAAACAGATAGCAAAATGTCAACGATTTTTAGAACCCCTCATAGAACCTCTCTCATCAAGGTAGATAAAAAATAACGTAATATACAGGGCTGCAACATAGTACCCTATTTTGCATGCTTTCGCCTTTTAGATGTTATACTGTAGATAAAGAATAATCATCGCGCGACAACAATTTCAGTACTGTCTATCTGACAGAGCTGGGCAAACTCGGCTCTTTTGACTCCCGAGTGATCCTCAGGTATAGTCAAGGGGCTCCTCATTGATCCTGCGAGTGCGAGATGCTTCTTTCCTTTTCTTATCCTTTCCATTTCTTAGGTGAGTCCCCTCTTCCATAGCCAAACCCAATAGTATTGCGAATGTAGTAACGAAAATTTTCGTACTTAAGTTGCGAGAGAGACTTCGCTCGTCTACGGGATGAAGGGGCTTGACATGAGAGTGGAAGGGAGAAGAAAAAGAGAAAGCAATATGGGTCATTACTGCTTACTCTCTCGTACTCATTGAAGGGTATGGAGTAACTCAAACTAACCTCAGGTAGCGGTTCCTCCGAAGTTAAGGTTTGCTCGGCTCTGGTCTATCACATAATTATCAATAAATTCGGTTGGTTTGTTAATTAAAAGTGAAAACACTTTTCGAAAAAGTCATAGGTAATTTTTTATAAAAAAGAAAATTTATTCTGCTCATATGTACATTATGTTTTGAAAAAATACAATTATAAAAACAGTCCGAATCAGTTTATCGACAAATCTTCCTAGATTCACTTAAACATTGCACATACGCAGTGGAAACTTAATGCAACTTCAAACCAAGTCCCAAATGTCCAAGTGCTCCCAGACCTCCAAGTCCAAGTCCCCCGAGTCCATGTCCTCCAAGTCCAAGACCATGCGCACCGTATGCCAGACCTGGGGAGGCGACTAGAGCTGGACCGGCGTGGAGAGCCAATGGGGCTGCGATCGCAGGGGCAGCTATGGCCACCGGTGCTGTTAAGGCTGCACTATGAATGACAGAACTGCTACTGTGGCTCACTGCAGTGGGTATACTTCCAACGACAGCGGTTCCATATGCGAGCGCTGGTCCAAGAGCAAGACCACCATGGAGAAGTCCTGGAGCTGGCTTGGCTACCACAACTGACACAAGAACGGACAACACCACCAATTTGAACATGTCTTCTGTTTTTGCAAAGTAGGTCTGTGTTGTTTAGATGGATTATCGCCGGAATAATATGCAGAATAGAGACTTTGATCTCTTTTTATAGTGAAGAGAGTAAATGTCCCTTCCAAAGCAGGCCTTGTTGAAGCGTAACAGTATCTCGTGCATGTAATTATAGCACACGACTAAGAAGTGGAGGGTGTGTGCTGTTGAACTTGGGTAATACAATCCCAGAGATGTGACGCGGCCGGAGTTATAGTGATGAAATATACGGTTAGCAGGGTTTCCGCATATACGCGAGATACTAGATACATTGATACATAAATAGTAATGTATAGGCATATGATAAGTACATGTAATAAGTAATTGTGTATGTAGGTGCACCGAAGTCGTGCAACCATAACGGCGCTCCAATGAAATGGGTTTTCAATTTTTTAAAATACTTACATGTAGGTAAGCAGTAATATGCGGAGGCGGTGATAATTTCACCGGCGAATAACATCAGCGTTTAATCTGGAATGCAATTTGTAAAATAAAATTTTCACACCAAACGTGCTTTCGTAATCCTATGTATTGGTTTACTCAAGATGGTAAGCTTCACGGAAAACACGATACAGAAAATGTATCTGTTAACGCAAATGAATGTAATACAATTCCTAGGAAATGTATATGATTAATAAAATCGCCCGGAAAAGTATGAAATAGATTATATTAGGCACATTTCCTAGGAAATCTACACATACATACATAAAAGCATTAGTTTTATACATTTCCTAGTACAATATTGGAATTTCATACAATTCCTAGGAAATGTATACATTTCCCAGTATATGTGTCTATTAAAATATCATTGAAACAATATTTTATAGATTTCCTAAATAGCCTCGAAATTGTATTGTATACAATTCCTACATTTCATACATTTCTGGTAACATATCTACCAATAAAAGATGCATATTTGCAATTTTGAAAATTCGTATTGTGACAATCGTCCTGATGAAATTTATGCGAATTTAGTCGCCCAATGTACAGTTTCTTAGCTAAATCTGACCGGGTTAGCTAAATAATTAATGATAGATATATAGATAGATAGCTTTATTAAAAACATTATGTTTTATATATACAAGGTGCAGTTATATTTACATTTACTTATTTTCTCTTTTGTACTTTCTCGTTTTTTTGCTATTTTCCTCCTTATTCATATTTTTCTCATCTTATTTAGACCATCCTTTCTTTCCATTTGAATTTTCCCATTTCCTCCAATACATACAAAGTACAATTTTTATTAATTTTCTTCTCCTGCTATTTTTCTCTTCCACAAGATTTCTCTCATCCTTTTCATGTTGTTCACTCCTTCCAGTTGAGCTTTCCAGCTTTTTGCAGAACTTCCCGTTTCCCCACATCGCTCAAAAATATGTTCAAGCGTCTCTAGCTCCTTTTTACATAATCTGCATAATTTCTTTTCTTCTTCCTCCCAATACCTTGACGCTCTATTTTCGCTTCCCAATCTGAATCTTGCAGTTAATTGTAGGTGGTTTTTTCTCTTTACTCCTTCATCTTTCAAATAATGAGGTTTTTCTTCTCCTTCTTTCCATAATATCTTGTACTCTTGAACGAATTTCATGTTTCTCATTTTCTCTCTCCTTCTTTGTTTATCAATATCTTTGGTTAAGTTTTCTAATTCCTTCCATACATTTCTCTCATTTTCCAGCTTCCATATGTAATGTTTGATTGACCATCCTCTCTCCATTAAAAAATTCTTTCTTTCTTTTTTCCATCTCTCCCTTGTGGTTTTCTTTTCTTCCTTTTGCAAGACCGAAATTTTGTCCTTAACTTTTACACATTCTCTCAAAGAAATAATTAATGTAATATAAGTAAGCTTTGCAATGACGCTTAAATCTTTATACATTCAACCGCTTGCTTCTGGTACTCATTGGTAACATTGTTTAAGAATAAAGAGCATTAAATTCTTGGTCACTACTTTCTGGAAACTATCACAATTAGTTCCCATCAGATCGCCATAGTCAGTTCCGTTAAATGGTTTACCAATGCCTTCGAAAAGACAACATTTTGACCATGTTTACAGCAATTAAATGTGCATCATTGAAGATTCTTAAATTAATTAAAAATTAGTATTAAGAAAAGGTTAGAAGCGTTCGAAATGTGGTGTTAAAATTGAAGGGGTATTAGAAAGAACAGGAGAACAGAGGACTCCAAATAATTCAATAAGAAATAGACGAGGTAGGTCGGTAGGACACCTTCTCAGGCATGAAGGTCTATTCAAAGACATATTTAGGCAGAAACAGGAGTTAAGTGGAGTAGAGGTAGACCTAGATTAGATTACTGTTCACGAATATTTAAGCATATGGGTTGTTGTAGTTTTAGGGATATGCGAAGATTAGCTTAGGACAGGAAAGAGTAGAGGTGCGTGTCCAACCAGTCTTAGGACCGACGATCTTAAGATTATGATTAGTGTATAAGTACTAAATATTTGTGTTCTCACAAACCACTCTTGAAAAGATTTTGAATGAATTTCTTCCATATCAGCCAAAATTTTTAGAAATGACCAAAAAAAAAAAGTTTAAATTTAATGTTAGAGAAAATAATAAAATATGTTAAGGTCATAAATGAGGTTCATTCCAGGTAATTCTTAAAGGTACTTATACATAAAATTATGTGAAATGAGAAACGATTGAGAAGTAGTATGGAAGTAAAAGAAGCAATGGAGGGAGGGGGCCAAAAAATTACATAATAATTTGCTATAAAATACCAGTAATATTTCACAATTAGAACATGAACTATGGTGTAACAGTTTTTTTTATATATGTTAATGTTTTTCTTTAAATTCATAAACTACTTTTCGTACATTACTTTTTTACACATTCATATCAACTTAGTTTACATTAAAACTGGTTTAAAGAAAATATCTCAGTGTCTGTTTGTACGTACAACTTAGGTATTATAGTCGTGTTTATTGTCAGAGCAGATTTTCTAAATAGTTAATCAAACATTTCATGTAAAAAACTTTCTCTTAAGACGATAAATTAAGAATAAGCGAAGTGTGCCCCATCTTTTTTGAATTTCTGTAAAGGAAAGGGGTAGACTATTAGTACAATTTCAGTAGTTCTGTAATATAGTCTATCAGTAATGTTGGTCTGATACTTCCCGACAAAACAAAGGAATCTTATTATTGTTGCTATTGTATCAGCAAACGTACAGTAATACCGGAGATTCCAAACATTTTTTAGGACCTTTTGGCTGAAATATATGAAAAAAGCCCTGATGGACAAATACGAATCCAAAAAAAAAACAGGAACACAATTTCCAAAATATCGAACAAATGTAAATTACCATTTAACTTCTGGTGTATATATATATATATATATTAAAGGTGTACGTTTGGAGCGCGGCGTTGTACGGGTGCGAAACATGGACAGTGGGGGCGGCGGAAAAAAAAGGTTAGAAGCGTTCGAAATGTGGTGTTATAGGCGAATGATGAGGATACGTGGATGGAAAGAATAGGAGAACAGAGGACTCTATGGAAGTCAATAAAAAATAGGCGAGATAGGTTGGTAGGACATCTTCTGAGGCATGAAGGTCTAGTCAGAGACATATTAGAGGCAGAAGCAGGAGTTAGAAGGGGTAGAGGTAGACTTACGTTAGATTACTGTTCGCAAATAGTTAAGTAGGTAGGTTGTTCTAGTTTTAGGGAAATGCGAAGTTTAGCTCAGGATAGGAAAGAATGGAGGTACGTGTCCAACTAGTCTTAGGACTGACGATCTTATGATGATGATGTATATATATATGTAGTAATAAAACTTGATTTGACAGTTTGGCATCCTTTTCTTGGACGTCGAATTTCTGAATCTCGCTACCACATTTTGAACATGATTCTGCTGTAGGTACCATCCGAATGTAGAAGATGATAACGTTGCAATTCTTCAGCCGCTTACTATTGCTCAGTAGAAAACAATCGAATAAGTACGAAGACAGTTTTGTAAACTCTTTTGCTTATACCAAACAATTATCTTTTAAATCTTGCAAACAAGGTAGCTCATTATTGTACGTAATTACTATAGTTCATTATTGTTAATAAGATAATTAAACTTAATATGTACCCCGTAGTGTATTTCCTACGGTAGCGTACCATGTATATAATAATCTAAATGTTTCCCGTAGAGCATTTCCAACAGTAGAGCACTCACCGGCACCAAAACCCTTATTTAGTGGGAATACCCAGCTGCCACACTCAAACATGATGGCCCCCGAACATTTCAAAACATTCTCTATTTTTCCGATCTACTTCACTTTATAGAAATATCTGCCTGAGGACAATTGTAGATTTTTAAGAACATTCTATCTGAGGACAACACTAAAAATTTTCAAGAGCATTATGGTACCATTATGGTGGTGGGTTGGCTGCAAATCCTCACACACACCTTTTGAAAATTATTTGAGATTTCAAACATACTTTAAAACCATTTTTAACTACCATACCTCCCACACCAATACAAATAACGACATGCAATCACCATAGTGCATGACATAGAGATTCGAGGTTACTACGTCACAGATAATCTCGATTTGGTCAGAGATTTATTAAGACTGCATATTACGTGCTGATGAGAGCAAATATAACGGAAATAGTGATCCACGTTTGGTAGTGTAATGGTCAAGAATCTTTCAGTTAGCAGTAAGTATTAGTTGATGACGACGATTGTTGCAACTCAATATTCTCAAAAAGTATATATATGTACTTTACGTATGAATAACAGTTAAGGAACACCCTGTATATAACTGGACAAGTCTAGTGTTCTCTAAACGTTTGTTAAAAAAATTCGTGACCGCGACGTTTCGGGCCACATTATTTTTATTTTATTTAACGCTATAAAACGCCACCTACTTTTACGGATACTGCTCATTTTTTAGTTTTTTCATAAAAAAATACAGTAGAAAGTAGCAACACACAAAATGTGCAAGCTTGTCGTTTAGGTATTCACAGTTTTGCTACGGTTTAATAGTATAAAAAAAACACAAGATTGCCTTCTTCGCTGTTATGTATGTATATACGTAAGTTGGAAATATGCTTTTATTAATGATTTTCATCTGTTTTACTACTGCGAACCAAAATAAGTAAAACGGCAGATTTAGGTAAAGCTGTGTTGGCTATCTTCTTATATATTTTTTAGCTTTGATGCGTGACTAGTCTAAAATTTAATCGCTACAGGACGCTTTCTCAGGTTGTAGAAAACTACATCCATTACCATCAAAAGAGACCTGGATTAAATCGTATTTGTGTGAAACATTCAGTATCAGATTGTTCTTACATCATCATCATAAGATCGTCAGTCCTAAGACTGATTGGACCCACACATCCACTCTTTCCTATCCTGAGCTAATTTTCGCATTTCCCTAAAACCAGTACAACCCACATCCTTAACTATTTGCGAAGAGTAATCTAATTTGGGTCTACCGCTATTCCTCTTAACTCGTGTTTCTGCCTCTAATATGTTTCTGACTCTAGACCTTCATGACTGAGAAGGTGTCCTATCAACCTATCTTGCCTATTTATTATTGAATTCTATTCTTTCTAATACTTCTTTATTTCTAACCTTTAAAAATTGAAATATTAAAAAGTTAAAAATTAATTTTTAGAAAAAAAAAACATAAACCGACTTACAATTTATAATCAGTTATTTTTGAAGTAATAATAACATTAATAGATACCTACTCGATAAATCTATTAATATATGACTGCGAGAGTAGAGATTAAATAAAAGAAATCGAACGAAAAGTTTTCTGCAAAGGCAGGATTAAACTGTCCCTCTTGAGTCTTGACTGGCACCGACTCCAAAAGTAACTGATTATAAATCGTAAATGTGTATAAGTATTAATTATTTTAAAACAAAATAATTCGAAGTGGTCTATGTTCCGTCGAAACTGCCAGACGCGGATCGCGATTTCGATCTTTTTGGATCTCATCAGCGCGTCGCAGGCAGCTCCGACAGAACACAGACCAACCTTTACCTGCTGTCTTAA
>NW_020439094.1:1085291-1095323 GCF_000699045.2 Agrilus planipennis
GTACGTACGTACGTACGTACGTACGTATGTACGTACGTTCGTATGTCAGCATTTTTTTCGTTTTCGATATCTCAAGAACGGATTGAGATATCGCCCTCAACCAAAATTTTTTCGAAAGATATTATCATAATGAAGATCTGAAAGAAATTTGAACGAAATCGGTCAAGCCGTTTTTTTTTTATAAAAAAAAAAACGAATTAATTACAAACAATTTAATTAAAATACGTTCTAATCTAATCACAACAATGAAGTTACGGAATCAATAATAACGAAATATCATTATTCAAGACAGGGAATAACATATTATAATAACATATTATAATAAAAATTTGTTTATAACAAAATGAATTGTTATAAACAATCGATAAACAATAAAAAATAGTATTTACCAATTGACTGATGCAAGTACTCTATCAATTCGGTTTTCTCAGACGAAATACTGTTTCTTATGGGTTTATAAAATGACGAACTCTCAAACATTGTTTGTTATTTATTATTGTGCCGCGTTTTTTTCAAACTTTAGAAACGAATGTACTTTACAATAACTGTATTATCTAATGGGAAGTTAGTCGTATTAGCACCGACCAAAATGTGCTCAGACCAATTTTTTTTTTATTTAGTGTTTCCTTGCATATTTCCTACAGTATAAATTCTGTCTTTCTATTTGTACTTCTATCTATCATATCGGTACTTCTGTTTATCATATCGACTTGTCCTTTTTTTTAAATCCTAGGTTTCCGAATACCTATGCCAAGTCCACAATCCACTGGTCCATTTTTTGCCCCTATGTACCCGTTATCCTGCATTCGTTACTTCTTTACTAATTGTACCTCACTTAATTAACCTCCCGTCAACCCCTCTATTTTCCACCCCTTTTTGCTATCGGTCCCGGAATAAGCAGGGATCATCACTGACATTTCACCTACCAATGGCAAGGGGGAGAGCGATCCTACCTAATCACCAAATTTTTCTTTTGTTTTTTTAATATTTGGCTAACTCCGACATTCCACCCACTAGTGGCCAGGGAGAGGGAGCTCTAGCCTCATAGTTTCTTATATATACGTATATATTTCGTATGTATTTTCTTCTTTTGTTCATCTTTATGTCGTGCTACAGATGGCGTTTACTACACCATTTGTGGTATTTTCTAAAACGCACTGTTAAGACAGCAGCTAAAAGTTGATCTGTGTTCTGTCGGAGCTGCATGCGACGCGCTGATGAGATCCAAAAAGATCGAAATCGCCATCCGCATCTGGCAGTTTCGACAGAATACAGACCACTTCGAATTATTTTATTCGATTATGGTACGTTGAGGTTAGCTACGCCGCCAGGACCTTGCTGGAGCATACGTAATCCTAAAATGTAGCATCGTACTACAGATAACGTTTACCGCGGTGTTTGTCGATCTTTTTCTATTTGTATATTTTGGCAACATATATATGTGTAAATATTATAAATAAACTTTGTATATAGTAAAAGTGCGTGTATATTTTCAAGTGTGCGTAACAAGAATTAGTCTTAAATAAAATTGAAGTAGTATTAACAAAACAGTATTGTATGAAAATAAAGGAAGTAAAACAAAAATACTGGTATGCAAGGGAAAGGACGAATATAAACATAGGTGACGAAAAATTAGAAGAAGTGGCTAAGTTTCGGTCTAGGAAGTCAGATAACTTAGGATGGAAGGAGCAGTAGGGAAGTAAAATAAGACAACGCAGGGTCGAATCGCCTTCAACAAAAAAAGTCACTTCTATTCTGGCGAACGGTTAATTGATAAGAGTTTTAATAAAGTTCACTCAAGTGTGCAAGGAATGTCATAAAACACGAGCAATAAAAGTCGTTCTTTAGGAAGTGTTTCAGAAAATGATCTGAATGAGGAACAACGCTTCTGACATACAGCCACTTGGGGTAGCAGCGTATCGAGTATTGGGGTAATTAAGACTTCCTCTTTCAGCATCAAAGGATAATTTATTATTTCAATTTAAAAACCATATTCTTCTGATGCAGATTACAAAAATTAGTAGGATTCCTTCACAATCCTCCTTAGATCTTCAGAAAGTGAATGAGACAATACGCGAAACTAAATAACAGCTAAGCGGAAATGACGCAGAATAACCTTTGATATAATCTTACGTTGTTTTTAAGATATATCAACTACAGGTGTCAATTCCAAGGTCTGCGTTTTTGTAAATAATTGCAGTTTGTTACTTCAGCACCTGTAAAAAACCTTATAGACAGTGATAGGATAATATAACAATATTAATATCTAGCAAGGAAGAATTATTAGAGATCGCTTTAAATAAAATAGAAGCGGTATTAACACTAGACAGAATGAAAATTATTGAAAATCAAACCAAAATATTCATATGTAAGGGATGTAAAGAGTGTGAAACGTGGGCGGTGATATATTTCGAAAAGAATCGTCTAAGATGTTGATGTAGGAAAGACGATGTTAAAAATATCGTGGATAAAAAAGGTTAAAAATGAGGAAATATTAGAAAAAGCAAAAGAACAGATAGCACCATAGAAGTTATTAAAACATTGGCGAGGTAGATTGTCATCTTCTCATCCAGCATCATAATGCCGTCAGTCCAAAGACTGGTTGGACACGCACCTTCAGTCTTTCTCATCCTAAACTAACCTTCGCATTTCCCTGAAACTGGAACATCCTTAACTATTCGTGAACAGTAATCTAATCTAGGTCCGTTTCTATTCCTCTTAACTCCTGCTTCTGCCTCTAATAAGTATTTGAGTAGCCCTTCATGCCTGAGAAGGTGTCCTTCCAACCTCTCTCGCCTGTTTCTTATTGACTTCCATAGAGGCTCCTGTTCTCCTATTCTTTCTCATACCTTTTCATTTCTAACCTTCTCTATCTACAGTAGCACCACAATAGAAGTGGCTTATATTTGTTAAAGGCGACTTACTCTTTGTTATTCTCTGTTTTATTCTTTCCTGTTCTTTTTGTTTAAGACGACTCTACCCTGCGTTACCCTCTCTTTTATGTCTCTAGTGTTCCTTTTTATTAAATGCGACTCAACCCTGCGTTATCCTCTGTTTTATATCTCTACTGTTCCTTTTTGTTAAAGGCGACTACACCCTACGTTATCCTCTGTTTTATATCTCTACTGTTCCTTCTTGTCAAAGGCGACTATACCCTGCGTTATCCTCTGTTTTATATCTCTACTATTTCTTTCATCCTGAGTTATCTGGCTTCCTTCATACCGAAGATCAGACATTTCTTCTAATTTTTCGTTTGTTTCTTACTTATTTACATGTAGATTTTTCATATGGATGCAAACTGATTATCCAAGAATAAAAAAATTTTTGGAAAAGTGTTTAGAATCAACTATGTAGGTTTAATAATATTCTGAATTTATTGTTATACCTACATCCAAAGTCATCCATTTTCTCTGGTTTGACAAGAAACTATAAATTATTGTTTTAAGGAAATTTAGTCGATATTTCGTTGGAAAACTACACCTATGGGTAGGCGATAGAGATAGACGGTTTTTCTTTGTTTATTGTATTTGAGATTTACTAGTACGAGCATAGTTTCCTAATTTACTGTTTATTCTCATTAAATGGCCGAGAAATTTTGAAAAATCAAGTGTGCTTTTCATGATTTCCATATTACAGAAAAATGCTGAATTCTTTTACAATTGTTTTCTGACGTTTACATTAAATGTACAATTATACTGAGACCATTTTTAAAGGTACGTGAATTAATGCATAGTTAATTTATTCCTTTTATTTATTGAATAGCAGCGTTATTATGTTCGCTTAAGATTAGGTGATTGATTTGGAAATCTAATAAATTCAATTTGACGTACACAGGTGTGAACTATGATTTAAATTTGTTTATTTCAATAATTGCAAAAGTCGGTAAAAAAGATTTGCATAGACAAGTCTCCCAGTCAATCAAAACTTGCTTAGCTGTCAGTGAAAGTTACGGTCATGGATAAACAAGTTTAAACGAAGTCAAAGTCAGAAAAAGTTGTTTATGGAACTAATTGCATCGTTACTCAAAGAAGCACGTAAATTCATTTATTTTTGTACGTATGCGAACGTGATGAATAAGTTGTACTTACCTATTTATCATTACATTTTAATTATACTAGGAACCGATTTATGATTTTAAAAAGGTTTTAAAATGAATTATGAGTATTTAACTAGGATTAAGTAATGATATTCTCGACTGCTTGATTTACATCAATTTGTTTTACTTTTAATATGTGGTCCAACCAACGGAAAAATGCCCTTTTTTTGGAAATGCCTAATTCTTAAGAGAACCTTTACGAAAATTAGTACACCATAGAGTTTTTTATTAACTCTGAAGTACCACGTTAAATTTTAACAAAAAAAATGAACAGAACATTGAAAATATATTCATTAGATTAACATTTTTAACAGATTTTCCTTTTCAACGCAAGTGAATAATAGGTAATTATGTAATAACATCCCCATTTCTATAATTTCCCAAAGCAAAAGGAATGAAAGGGTTTATCTTCTTTAATATTATAATATTATTCCAATCAAAACCTTACTCATACGCTGATCGAAAATATTGCCATAATACGTTTTTCTGAAAATTGTGACCTTATTAAAATACAGATTAGTCTTACTTATATTCGTTAGTTTCAAAATTAGATAACACTCTTTCAATCGATAATGCACTTATTTTTAGTAAAAAAACAGTTAGATATTAATTTTTGATTTTAATAAACTTCCAATGGTGGAATAAAAATAATAAAAATAAAATCGGTAAGAAAACTTCTTCTCTTTGCTAGTCACAGTTAACTACCCTTCAATAATGACCGATAGATTGGAACAGCTGTAAAAGTCTATCTACGATAATAAAATTGTAAGAAGCATTCTGTTGCTCTCTGTGAAGTGTCCAACAGTAATCACCCATCATGTTTACATTCCACCTTCCTTGGTATCGTTTCTCCATTTCCTTGATGTCCTGATGAAACCGTTCCCCTTGCTCTTCACTGACATCACCTAAGTTTGTAGGAAAAAAGTCAAGATGGTTGTGCAAAAAGTGGACTTTAAGGCTCATCAGACAACCAAGATTTTTAAAATTGTTTTACATTGCCCAAAAACTTCGTCACAACTTCTCTAAATGGTATCCAAGCCTCTTTTTCCTTTGTACTCATCGTTGCTTCGAAGTTGGTATCGAGCATCCATTTACGAATATCAGGCCCAACGAAAATCCCTTCTTTCAGGTTAGCTTCTGGTAAATGAAGAAATTTTCTACATAAATATTTAAAACAATTTACAAATTGTTTCATTAAACCCAACTTAATGTGTAGTGGTGGTAAATGAATTTTTGTGGGGTCAACCAAAGTTGTATGCAAAATATTCTTCTGCCCGGGTGTCAAACTTTTTCTTAAAGGCCAAGAAAACAAAAAAATACGCAATTTACCAGAACTACCAACCTGATTACATTTTGTACTATTGTCAACTCTATAACACTAGAAATTATTGCCAACTTAAAAATATTTTAACGGTTAAAAATATTTGTTATACATTTTGGTTAATAAAATTTACTTTTATTTAATATTGAAATGTGAGAAAATGGAGGGTGATACGACTTTTTCGTTATTTTTTTCGAAATCAGCACACCAAATTACATAGAAATTAGTTAAAATTATTAAAAAAGTTTTTTCGTCGTTGGCCTGTGTAATCTTAACAATGATTTTGTTGTTGATTCTGTTTATATTGACTTATCTCGGGCTTTTGACACGATTAATGTTATGTTAATTATTAAGGAAACTGTCTAATTTTGTTATTCACGGATTGGATCAAGATTAAAGTCAATCTGATACTGTTTTAGTTACTTCTTAAGTCAATACAAAAGAATATTAACTCTTTTTTTTAATAGGGTTTTGAGAATATGGTTTAGTGTAATATAAGAAAATGTTTTTCTATAAGGTTTGGTAAAACGAAAACGGTGCAACCCATTCAGTTGTATTTCCTAGGTATAACAATCGACTGGAAAATGTGCTACGTATTAGAGTTAGATGTTATTATATTGATACTCAAGTTTCATTTAAAAAACATAGAATTTGTATTACCTGCATAAGGTTGATAAAAAACCTAATCTTTTGAAGAAATTGAATCATAATTTTTTAAGGTATGCTGCATTTAGAATTGGTTGTGTAATGCCTTATTTACGTCATTACTAAAGTTACAAGAATATTTAAGTATACCCATTACTGGATCAGCGTTAATCAGTTTATACTTCAAGTACCATATCAATCTATTGTACTGAAGTTTTTTCCCTCATAAACCTGAAGTAATTTATAGCGGGTAAAAAATTGAATAAATGCATTTTTACAGTAATATCTAATATTTATTGTATTGATCTCAAAATAATCGATTTTACTTTTAAAAATTTTCAGTTGATTGATAAAAACAAATTCAAATTAAGTAAAGTATTTATTGTAAATAAATTACGTTCTGTTGAAATTTTATTTCCTTATAAAAATTGGGTTTGCTCATCATTATCAATTACTGTACTGCAAACAGCCTTTTTTACAGTACTCTACTTAAACTACTGACAATTGTTTGTTACATTCCAGGGGTAGATTGTCATGGTAATATTTAGCATTCATTTTAAATGTTTTGTTAATGTTTTAAAATTTTGACACAAACATCAAATAAAGTATTCGAATAATATTTTGGTATTAAAAGAAAACGACATTTAATGTTGCAAGTCGTTAGTGAAAGTATTTATTAGAAATGTAATTAACTTGCCGAATTAAAAAAGTAATCCTAATGTCGTTTTTCATTGTTTGTCCTTCAAGCGGCACATAAAACAATTGACTCGTTTTATGTTCCGATTGTTTAACCGTAAGCTATTAAAAAAAAACATTACTTGCATTATTTATTTTAAAAAATAAGTACTTCTTTATAGCCTTTCACAAAAAAAAAAATAAGCTTTAATTGACTACATCATTTAAAATTCGGTTTACAATGTCTTTTATTTCTTTATATTTCAGAAAAATGCAGAAACTAATAAACATTTGCATAATTACAAGTAGCTTTTAAAACACCTGAATATTGATAAATGCTCTATCATAACTTTTTAAGCTCTCAACTTTTGTTTAATTACTAGGATACCACTAATACGTCTAACTTTGATGTGGGACCTGGGTGTTTTATTTGATATAGTTAGTGTTTAAAAATCATATTGAAGCTGTATGTAGTAAGGCATGAATGTTGAGTTTCGTATCGAGAAACACACAAAAATTTAAGTTACCTAGTAATAGTAGAATGAAGATTCGGGCTATAGGGCCGTGGTATAAGTGAACTATTGTGTCCAGACGTTTCGTCAGCTACTGCGGCTGACATCCTCAGTGGTAGTGCTGCGTTGACAACGTGAACGTAGATTATATCTCGAAGTCTCGACAGCGACTGGGACCCAGCTGACGAAACGTCCAGACATGATAGTTCACTTAGACCACGGCCCTATAACCCGAATCTTCATTCTATTATGGATTCCGGCCGTGAAAGCCTTTGTTCTTAAATTCGTGTTTGTTGTTTTTGATGTGTGTGTGTGTGTGTGTGTGTGTATGTATGTGTGTTTGTATATCCAACTTTCTTGTTCTTTTCTCGTGTGCTCACATTTTTCTGTAACATGTTGTAGTGTTTCCCCCTCTTTCTTACACATTCTGCACAGTATTTCCATTTTTGGTAGTCAATACTTATCTGTATCTTGCATATATCTTCAGTTCGTTTCTGCGTTTCTGTCCCTCTTTCAAATTTATCGATTGGGTGTATTTCTTTGTATTCTTTTGCGTATTTCGATGAATTTAGTTTTTCCTCTAGTTTTTGCCTGTCTTCTTCTTTTTAATGCATCTGCCCATATGTCGCTGTTATTCTCCATAAGCTGATTATAGTAATCATGTGTCCATTTCTTTTCTAGAAAATAATTTCTCCTGTCTCTTCCACTTTTCTGCTATTGGCCCTTTCCTTCTTTTCTTTTTCCTGTATTTAATTGTATCTTGTCTTTTATTTTTAAGCATTCTTTAAGTAGATTACTTCACTCTTTGCTAATTTTCTCCTCATATTTTATCGCCCTTTTTCTTGTCTTATTTGCCATTTTTTCTTTGCCTGTTTCTAATTTAAGTAGGTAGCTTGGTGTTGTTTAATAAAGCCTGAGGATCCATTTTATGTGTTTGTTTTGTACTCCTTCGATTACTTTGTGCTCCGACCATCCCCATATTTCGGCTGCATACAATCAGTGTACATTCTACTAGTACTTCGAATAAATATATTTTCTTTCTTTGAAAGAATCCATACTTTCCCTAAGACGGCANAAGAAGTAATCGAAGCTGTAAATGGTTATTTTGAGGAGCTTGACGAATCAGTCTATAGAGATGGCATTAATAGACTGGAACACCGCTATGAGAAATGTATCAGCCTTGGAGGAGATTATGTTGAGAAATAAAAAAAAAAAATTTTTAAAAACCTTGTTTTTCTTGGTCAGGCCGGAAACTTATCAATCCACCCTCGTATTATATAATGCATGTGTAAAATCCGAATATAACGACGAAATTACAGTGGTTCCTACATCGTCGTTATACCCTAAATCCACTGTACATATGTGAACCAAATAAATAAATAAAGAAATAAAAAACTGTTTAGAAATCTGCAGAGATAATATACCTCTAACCTAGAAAATATAGGCCGCTACCGTTAAAATGAGCAACTTTTTACTAATTTCGTTGTGGGCTTTTAGTTCTGTTTTGAAATATTCATAAACCGTGTGTTTTTCACAGTTATTTCAATTTTGAAGTAAAATTCTTTTTTGTTTCGCTTGGACTTTATCACTCCGTAATGCAGTAATTTTACAAAATAAAGATTATAATTTTTTAGTATCTAACGCCACGTTAAAATAATTGCCTTTATAATATAGGTAAGGAGGTTGATCCAAACCTTTTACTCCTATATATATTTCCTAGGAATTGTATACAATGACGGATTACATATATTTCAGTTACCATATATAATATAAATATAATGTATATACTGTAATGTTTTCATAAACGAATAATTTTTTTTGAAAATAACGCTGTGAAGAGTCAACGCATTCAAAAACCCGGAAAATAAGTTCAACTCATGATTGTGGCTGTGCCCTTGCGGAATTCGATTATATCGAAAAAACCCCTATTTTATACCTTTAGGGGTCGAATTTATTTGACAAAACTTGCGAAACAGAAATGATATCTTCCATGCAACCTAATAAAAACATTTAAGTCAGTATAAAATACTGCATAAATTCATAATTCTTGGATTTTACTTCGACATGTCGTAGAACCTTTTCAATAAATGCAATTTAACGCTTTTAGATGAACTGTGTCTTGAACATACTTGTTAATAAGCGATCTTGGAAAGTTTATGTTATTTTAATTTCAAATTTCGAGATTATTAATAAAATAAAATATATACTTATTGTTAGTTCAAATGAAAAAAATACCTTGAAATATTAACTGTTTGTCAGTTTTTACTGATCTTGGGATGATAATCGATGCAAATTTAATTATTTTAATTTACAGAAAGGCAAATGCGTTAGCAGTATAAGTAACATATTTAAAATAGTTTTAAATTCACAAACTGACAAGTGCTGTAATCTCTGGGAAAATATACGTTCTAAAATCCTGTAGCATATAATTCGATTTCACTCATGCAGTAGAAAACTTTCTCCCATAGTTCTAGTGTGTTGGTTTATATTTATATAAAATTTATAATTAGCACACTAGAGTGCACAACCAGTTCTTTATTAGCGGAAAATACAATTTGAACGAAACAGGCACCTAAAGAGGAAATGATTAAAAAACAAGTAGTAAATAAATGCGACTCTTGAGGTCCATACGATCAACTTTTTAGTACTTTCCGGTATGAGCCAGGATCCGATAAAATTAAAACGACTGAATGGAATTTGATATGCTTTCAAATTACGAGGGGAAATCAAAAACTAGTGAGAATGGCATATACGATAGAATAGGTAATCAAATACACATGTAA
>NW_020439094.1:1095440-1165832 GCF_000699045.2 Agrilus planipennis
AATTAATTAATTAAAATAATAAAAATTACCATTTGGACCGGAATTTGTAAAAATAAAATCCCAGCAGAAATACATTTGCTAGGTATTTTAGTTCATATTACAAAAATTGTAATAATTAAGAAACTTGAAATAATTTTTAAAAAAACATGTCAAAATTGAAATTATTACAAGTTACTTAATAAATTCTACGATTTCTACGGCAATTTCAATCGTTTACATTCGAAAATTGTAATTTTTGCGTTGTCATAAAATTTAGTTTTCTCCGTGTTCCTGAATCGAAATTGGGAGTCATTCTCTTCCAAGAATCCGCACAATCTGTTGTTCACTACTCTTTCATACACCTTCCCCATGCTGTTCAATAAAGATATAGATCGGAAGTTTTCCTTGCTCTCCTTCCTCTGCTCAACAGAACAGTGAGAATTTCCTCATCTTCCGCCTGTATCACTATTGTTTGTATCCACATTCACTGTTTACTCCCTTTTGTTCGAAGTCCTTTTTGCCCCAGCCCGTCTATTTTCCTCAAACCATTCCATTTATCTTGTTTTTTGGTGTTTTTTGTTTATCATCCCCAGGTTATGTGTCGCACCTGTCACCTTCCTCTTCACTTTTGTGAATCCATTTAGGATGTCGGGTAGTATCTTCATTTTTTTATTAAGTATAATTAGATAGGAGATAATCTGGCCTTCAATACATTTCTTCTTCTTTTTTGGCTTTGTTTAAGAGCCAGTTGATTCCAGTCGACCTAGGATCTCTCTGTTTCTTTTGTAAGAGGTGAAGTCCTGAGTTCTCTTTCTGGCCCTCTTCGCATCCTTAGCGCCCTTCTACAAATACTACATCGTCCTCCAATTCCGACAGTTCTCCGTGTGATATCCTTAACGAGGTATTCAAGTAAATATTCCATTCCGAGTAGGTATAGCCTCTTGGAGGAAGCATGTTCTATCTTCTAACTCTTTCTGAACAGTAAATCCAGAGCAGCTTCATCACTCAATTTTCACCCGCATTACTCTTCATCACACTAATCCAATTCATACTTCCAACAATTTTATGGTCACTGTTCGTTATATTAATCGATTTGGGGTTGGTCAATCCCTATAGGATGGAAAAATTCCAGGTTATAAAGCCCCGTCGACCACCTAATTATATGGTCAGCAGTGTCCTATCCGAGAGAGGATTTCAATACGCGACAGTCCTCTAGGCCGTCGCCATTGGTACGGAAAGAAAAATTGCTACCCCTCTCCTTATCTCCAAAGATATTGCTTGTCAGCATCTCAGCAAAATCCGAAATTTTAAATATTTATTCGTTTGTTCGACGATTGGTTGGGCACAGACATCTACTCTTTTCCACCCTGAGTCGCATCCCCAATTATTTACGAATGAGCTCAGTCTTCCTTTGCACGTCTTTAGGACTGTTTCTGCTTCTACATACACATGTATATCTCTAACTGTACTTACTTCCGCAAAGTGCCCTCTGTTCTACATTTTCCTAATACTTCCCCATTTCGATTTTTTTCCTTTCATAGTATTTATACCACTCGCTTTTAACTTTTCTTTTTCGTATGTTACGCACCCATAAGAAGCTTTTACAATTGATTTCTTCCTGTTAAAGACTTCGGTCTTGTGCTATTGGTTTTACGCCTACTGATATTTCCATCCTGAATTAACCGACTTCTTGAATACGGAAAATCGACAATTTCCTATGGTTTTTCGCCTCTAATTGTTATATTAGTTCTAACTGCTTTATTTTTTCTGTAAACCAATATTTTTATTAAATTTATATTTATTTTAATTCCATGAATCATTTCTTTAACAGGTGTGTGTATAGATCTTTCATTGAGGCGAGACGGAACAATCATACCTACATAATTTTTACAACGGGGTAGGTACAAAGATGGAAAAGTGTCCTTTCTCTTGGATTCTTAGACAAAAATTTTCAGTCTCTCAGAGTCTTTCAGCGTCTCTGAGAGCGTCTCTCACAGTCTCTCAGTTATTGCCTAGGTGTCTTTATGGATCTCTCACAGTCTCTCTATGAGAGACTCGAACGATAAAATTGTTAATTCAGAGATTCGAGTCTCTGACAGAGAGACTGACTGAATAAAACTGAAAAATTGAGAGACTCTACTCTCTCGTAGAAAGACTGGGATCTCTGAAATATGTTGAACTTAGAAGATTTGAATCATCTCTATCGAGACACCACTTATTGAGAGATTCGAGTCTCTCGTTCAGAGATTCGAATCTTTCGTTCAGAGATTCCAGTCTCTCGTTCAGAGACTGGATACGAAATGAGGGTCTCTCTATGAGCGACTCCAGTCTCTCGTTCACAGACGCTAAACAGTCTTTTTGACAGTCTCTCGGCGACAGCAGAGGGACTCGATGAGAGACGGAGACTCGAGTCTCGCTTTCAGAGACTCTGAGAGATTGAACATTTTTATCTCGGGATTCAGATGGAATCCAACATCATATTTGTAGTGGCGTACACAAAAATTACGTAGCCTTAAGAAAAAAATTCTTTTTTATTAGTAATTTTGTATTTATTGAGGTTAACTCAAGTAAGCGTTCCGTGAAGGAAAAGAAGTATTATGAGAACTGAATCATTGTCATACAAACAGTCTTACTTGATAACAATTATGCTTCCATCCAGCTCGAATTAAATCGTGTTAACTGACCAGGATTTTATAAAAACGCCCCAATGGAATAACTTTACTTAATTCGGCTATAATGGAAACTAGTCAATTGTAGTTTTCATGTCCTAAAGAATATTTGAATAGTTTTAAGTTGTATTACGTCGTTGTTTTTATGAAAGTCCCTATTTTACTCCTAACTAAGGCATTTACCTAACACAAAAAGGATAACAAACATTCAATTACAATATCTTTGCATTATTTTATTAAATAAACGAATTCCTCACAATGGGTTTAGGTTCCTCGATCTGGATAAAACTGTTAATCGTAATTACCTACTTTTCAAACTGAATACATTAATATATTTCCTATTTAAATGCAGTATTTCCAAATAAAAATGAATAATGGCATTTCTTAGTTGCACCGGTATTTTATGGGCTTGTTAGTAACCACTAGTGGCTGTAGTATCAGCGATTAATCAGAACGATTACGTTCGGCTACGTGAAATAATTTTGTAATAAAAAATCGCATTTTGAACTTTACAATATGAAGATTCATAAGTAGATTAACATATTTCATGTTTCAAGGTTGTTAAATATTTTATTTCAAAAAGGAGCGAAGAATCTGATTTAGTAGTTTTTTGTGATATATTATTCTATATCTCACGTATATGTCTACATATATATTCAGATCTTATATGTTACAGAATATTAATAATTCTGTAAAAAATCATTATTATGCACATATCTAATTGAACACCTCTCAAAAATTACTAAATCGCAAAAACTAAGATTTATCACATTCTGGTTTTTGAATTAATAAGATTCCCATTTTTGGATTACTATCGTTCAAAATTAATTGATAAAGGGATATACAGGAAAAAGCCATATGTAATTCTATTCTATCCCATATTCAACCATAACACCTTTTTCATATCTGCCTTGTTCTAAAGTCTAAAGTTCAACTACTATTATTATTAAAAAAGTGTATTCAAAACAGCTGCTCTCATATAAGTGGTAATAGCTGAAAACATTACTACCCTTTTCCATTTTACGAATTTTTGGGGTTCCTCCACTTAGAATAATATGTTTTCTATTTTATTTTCCGTTTCTTTCCTTTTGTAAGATATTTTAAAAATTTAAATCAAATACGGACAAAAGTAATTTTATTTATCACAACCGACGTTTCACCTTTTAGTGCATATCTATAGGCCCGCAGCATTTTTTGCATTATTTATTGTTTTGTAAATTTTTAAGTCATCAGCATAAAGTATTACTATAGAATTTTTTATACATTGGGTAATATCATCAATGAAAATAAGAAAAAGTAGCGGGTCAAGATGGGAACCCTGCGAGGCACCAGTAAACTAATGGAAGGGTCGAGTAGTCGAGACAAACTGTTGTCAATCCTTATAATCAACTGTCTGTTCGAAAGAAAGGATGTTAACAAGTCAAAAGCGGCACCGCGAACCCTGACGTTTTCCAATTTTCTGATCATGTTTCAAATAATCAAAGACGCGAGTGAAATCAAGATACACGGTATTGATCTGACCCATGTCTGTGATCACCCGGAACACGTAGTGGGTAAAAGTCATTGTAAAACTTACAAGATTTGTCACCGTCGACATGCCAGCCATAAAAGCCGTGCTGATATTTGGATATCTCATGACGTCATGACTTATCCATCCTTCCTCTTTATAGTAATGATATAGTTGAGCAGTTTGGGAAATATAGTAATAGTACAAATGGGTCTATAATTTATTACTTCCGACGGATCACCCTTTTTAAGGATCGGTGTAATATACGAACTTTTCTAGGCACTAAAAGTACTATGAAGGGGTTCAACTAGCAGGTCAGAAAGTGAGGAGACAAACCACGCAGGCAAACCATCCGGGCCAGTGCCGCAACTGGCTTTTATCCCCATAAGAGCATTTGTAATATCATTTCTTGAGGCATCAAATACGTCTAGGGTAATGGGCACGTCAAGTCGCATGGGAGGAGAAAAATTACAACTCGTATAAAAAGTTTTAAAATAGGAAGCAAAAATAAGTAAAAGGTTATGGTAAATCTCCAGTAGCAGTTTTTTTGATGGTTACTTTAGCCCAGAGCCAAGCAATCTTTAACTTCGTAGGAGCCGCTAACTTGAGGTTAGTTTGGGTCACTCCATACCCTTCAATGAGTATGAGAGAGTAAGCAGTAATGATCCATATTGCTTTCTCTTTTTCTTCTCCCTTCCAGTTCCTTATCAAGCCCCTTAATCCCGTAAACGAGCGAAGCCTCTCTCGCAACTTAAATAATACCTACGAAAATTTTCGTTACTACGTTCGCAATACTATTGGGTTTGGCTATGGAAGAGGGGACTCACCTACGAAATGGAAGGGATAAGAAAAGGAAAGAATTATCTCATTCGCACTCGCAGGAGCAATGAGGAGCTACTTGGCTATACCTGAGGAGCACTCGAGAGTCAAAAGAACAGAGTTTGCCCGGCTCTGCTTTAGCCGATCGACAAGTGGTATTATTTACGTTTTCCATCGTTGTAGCTTCCGAGTTCTTATCTCAGCGCATAGTTACAGACCTACACGCAAAGGTATAGATCTACATTGTCAATTCACGTTCAGGACCGGCTTCGAATTGTAACTAGTTATGGCTTTTTACAATTTTTTTTATTTCTTAATCACGCTGCAGCACTCACCATGCGATTCCCTGTAGCATATAGTTGACACTCTCTAAAGCTGGCTACTTATTTCAGGAACACCTGTTGTTGTTGTTTTTGGTGATTTTAAAATCTATTTTGTAAAAGCCTTACAAAAAAATATTATATTGTTTTTGCCCCTATCTTGACTTAGATCCACCATACATTATTTGATTTCATCTTGATCACTATAAAATCCAAAAAGTCTAATTGTCGAAAAAATTATTAAGTGTAGAATTAAAGCAGGTTTGGTCACGCAACTGTTATAAATATCTTCTAGTTTGGATAAGAAAGCATTATTAAGGATTTCATGTTTCGTTCATCCACCTCACTTTCGGTTCCAGTTTGAATTACTAACTGCACATATGTATAATGTATACATGCATTATTTACGATATTACCTTTCATATAGAGTTGAATGGGATAACTACTTTGAAAATGATGTAAATTAACTTTCTGAAATACTGGATGTAAAAACAGGTTGAAGAAATATTTGGTTATTAATTAAAAGTTTTTTGGGAAGTTTTCCATGAAATAAAAAAAAAAGCGCCCATTAAAAGTTCATCCACGTTTTATAAACGGATATGCCTCCAAAACATACTAAGCCAATGAGACTGAATTAAGTTAAATTTATACGACATGTTATTTAATCATTTTATCTATTACCTAATAAAAATGTACATATTAACACGCAAGTTCTGCATCCTCCTATCTAACATTTTGAAAACTAGTTTAAGCCTTAATTGCAGATAAATTTTTTCAATAAATTCAAAAGTTTATAATTTAGCAGTTTTTTGTTTTTAGAATAGCATGCAAAGCTTATATAAAATTATGATATTGTTGATCCTAGTTTTCAAAGTGCAATAATAAATCACCGAATTTATGTGTTCGTTCACTTAAAAGTCTAATTCTTGCAAAACTATTTAATACCTGTTTACACTAAGTCTTATTTTTGCAAAATTTACTCAATTATTGCATAAATTACATAAAATAGTTGGATTAGGTTATAAAAACGACACAGCCAAATTATGCAAATATCGTAGACTACTGCGAGAATGTTCATCTCGCTGCCCATGACATAATTATAATTCATTTTTTTTTTTAATATTTGTAACGTATAACCGTATTAGCAGATATTTTATTAAATCTGGATGTTAATATTATAGTAATGAAAAGAAACCATAAAAATATTGTAAAGTTGTCAACAAAACTATATTTTAAGAACGTTATTGTTAGGTGCTTAAGGAAAGCAACAGTTATATTTTACGCCTATTTACCTCTATTAGCATATGCATGTTAAAGTTAATAATAATAATAAGGAAATGCTTAAAAGTAAATCCTTATAAGTAAAAGGATTGACTGATTACAGTAAAAATAAATTGTTAATTTGGTATTCTTATTTTGATGTATTTGCTTATAACAAAAAGGCTGTTTAATCGTTCTTGAGGAATTACAGGATTTTAAAACGGTGCCGTATAAATCAATATTAATTTTTCGCGTGCCAGAAGTTGTAATTATGTTTCTGTAAACGTAAATGTTTTACTAATAATTATACAAATGCAGCATTATCAATATCTTCCATCAACAGGATATGTATCTTTTATATCCACCTAATATCCCATTGAGGAAATAGTAGAGTTGACGATTAGACCATACTTGGACCAGTAGTGTGAAACTAAGCATTACTTTGTCAATATTGGACCAATGTTCGGCTAATTTTGAAGTGCCAAATTTCGGTAGATTTATGTTTCAGTTTAAATTCAAGTGTTCAAGCCAGATATAAATTTGTTAATACTAGGCCAATATTCTGACCGAACGGCATGGCCTAGAGGTTTAGACCACTGCTTCGCATTCTGGAGGAGTCCGGTTCAATTCCGGATCCGTCTACCTCGGTCCAAGTTTTTCTGTGGTTTCCTTGGATCAGTTAGGCAAAAGCTAGGACAGTAGTATTCTACATATAATCTTTCATTTCTCTCTTCATTTCGTCCATCTCATATTTCTCACCCGAGGAGTCACCCACCCATTCCCACGATTCCTGAAAGGAGGCTGAAAAGGGCCCTTCCACCCTACCTTCCGGCGTAGTTCGGAGGGATTGCCCGCCGACCAGCATAGGTTACTGGTGGGAATGAAACACCAAAAAGTTTTTTTTGCCAATATTCGCTGTCTTCATGTGTCAATGTTCAATACATTAACATTTCTCCAAGCTATGACATCCTACTTACTGGACAACAAAGCACTAGTCAATCAATAATAAGTATACTGAATTTGAACGAAGTTCCAAATATATAGGTCACATAAATAGATAATATATTGAGTAATATTCAAAAAATACATATTTCCTAGAAATACATTTTATAAAATATAATTTTTATGTATTATAAACATACAAAAATAGAAATATTGGGTCAATCTTGAAGTCAGCTTGGTCTTGTCGTTACTTCCTACATTTAATCTAGTTATGGCAGTATACCTCTGATATTTTTTGGCCTCTGCTGCTACAGAAGTATTGCATAATGGTTAATGTTAGAGAAGGGCCTTATTATCTATCTATTTCAAGTCATCCATATATTCGTATCCATATCCAGATCCAAAATTTTATATCCGTAACATCCTTGGAAGGAATACCTCGACCGATATTGAAATTAGAATAAAAAATTCGGAGACTGCTTCTCAGCACGACCCAGTAATGCCATTCGTAGAGATATAAGTTTCTGTACATTACAAATCACTTTAAAAATCTTTAAAACTACGCAAAGTTTTTTTTTAATAGATAGTGATTCAAGGGGAAAGTTTATATGTATAATACATACATAATACGTATAGTAGAGAAACACGGATAATTTTAGACGTTTGTAATGTGATGTCGTAAATAAACACATTTTTTTGCACTTACATTGCAAACGCTGGCTAAACCCTACGAGATAGATCAAAATAATGGAGTACAGTATTGTACATCTTAAAAATTTCTACAAAAAAGTCCGGGATGGTACATGTCTATCTCCTAGGGATAACCCACAATAACCATTTTTTATCCTTTACTTTTTATGAGAAATAATGGCTTATTTACGAAGCGATTTTAAGCAATACAACATTAATCCTTATCCAATTAAGTACTTTTAAATACATTGTGCATTTAATGTAGTTCAATATGGCCCTTTACAGCATGTAATTTAAGTGAATATTTTCAAAGATATTACAGATTTAAAATGCAGGGACATGGCGGTTGCGGCGGTACCGGCCAAGGAGCCGGTTTGTATTATACAGGGTTGTTCGGAAAGTCATTTCGTTTTTTCTTGTGGAAATGAAAGACAGTTTTCGTATAATAAACAAATACTTTATTAAATTATATATTGACCGTTCTGGTCCAACACCTTTTGCCATCTTTCTGGTAGTAGCATAATTCCACGCTCATAAAATTTTTGGTTTTTGCTGGCAAAAAACTGATCGAGGAGGTTTTTGACCTCCTCATTTGAGGTGAAGGTTTTACCGTCTAAAAAATTTTGGAGTGACCGGAACAAATAATAATCCGATGGTACCAGGTCTGGAGAATATGGTGAGTGTAGCATTGTATCCCATTCAAGCTGTAAAAGCTTTTGGCGAGTGACCAAACTTGTGTGAGGTCTCGCGTTGTCTTGGTGAAACACTACACCTTTCCTGTTGATTAGTTCTGACCTTTTCTGTTGAAGTGCATCATTCAGTTTGTCCAGGTGATGACAGTAGACTTCCGAATTAATCGTTGTGTTATCCGGTAAAAGCTCAAAAAAACGATTCCTTTAAAATCCCACCAAACAGACAGCATCACCTTTTTTTGGTGAATATCGGCTTTGGAAATGGTTTGAGCAGGTTCATCCTTTTTGCTCCATGACCTCTTGCGTTTGACGTTGTTGTATACAACCCATTTTTCGTCCCCAGTGATGATGCGCTTCAAAAACTTATCATTTTCGTGACGTTTGAGAAGCGAATCGCAGACATCAATGCGGCGACACAGATTTCTCTCTGTGAGAACATGGGGAACCCATACATCGAGCTTCGAGGATAATCCCAGGCCTTTCAAGTGGTCATAAACTGTTGAATTTGATAAATTTAACCTCAATCCGATCTCACGTGTTGTTATTCGCCGGTTCACATCAACTAATGCCTTTATCGCGTCTTTATCAGCTTCAACCGGCCTTCCCGAACGTGGTGCATCTTCGACATCAAAATTGCCGGATCGAAATTTAGCGAACCAGTTCTGGCACTGGCGTCCTGTCAACACACCTTCTCCATACACATCAGTCAATTTCTTTCTGGCTTGAACAGCATTTTTACCCTTTCTGTACTAAAACAGTAAGATATGTCGAAAATGCTGCTTTCGCTCTCCATATTTAAAAGGGCATCAACCAAAAACTACTGCGTAGAATTAATTGGAATTTTTCACACACAAGCCTTGCTATATGAGCTCTCAAAGCATATAAAAATTATACGGCTTAAATGTGAAGTTGGGTGCAAAAGAATACAATTAAATCCTCTGTCGGGAAAAAACGAAATGATTTTCCGAACAACCCTATATAATTACAAAAAAGCTGTGAATGTTGTGTATAAAGACATTCTGTAGTATATTTAGTTTGCACCCTTGCGAAGCTGGGGCGGTCGCTAGTATCAAATATTTGAAATTTATACCACATGAACTGACTACATTAAATTAACTTTTTAGATATGTTGCAATTCAAAATTTAAGTCCTTTTGAAATAATTTATTCATGTACCTACTTAATTTATTGAAAATTACTCATTTTAATATTATAAAATATATATTAAATGGTTATGAACATTCAATTGATCATGCTCACGTCACTCCACTATCTTTTAAACTTCCCACAAATATTTTTTTAAACTGTGTCCTTTCATGTCCTGTATATTGCGTCATGCAATAAATATTTATACAGAGCAACATTAAATTAGTGCGGTAGTCTAAATTTTTTAGTGGAAATCGCAAAATCTGCATCAGTAGGTATACGAAATTTATTGACGTGCTCTTAAAAAGTCAAATAAGTTGTTTATGTGTTTACCGATTTTTACGATGCGTATTTAACATTCAAATCGAAACGGTAACAAATCAGGTTGTGACTTTCAGTAAACTTCATCTTCTTGACATTGGGACTGATTTTTTTTCCGTTTTAACAAAAAAGTGCACTGCCTACGGTTACTACAGTGTTTTTTACATGCATTTACTGACACCTACGTGAACCACATGTTGTGCGGAGTTCCGTATCCACTACTTTTACCGATTTGTAATATTAAGTTGTACTTGTTTTGATTTTGAAGTCGATAACAACGTCGCTACATTATACTTTTTACTAAAAGTTTATAAGCAACTTATAATACAATAGACACTAGATAGTGCGAACCGAGAAAAGAAAATAATTATTTTTTACATTATGGATTTGCTCATTTTAATTAATGATATATATCATAATATGCAATAAAGACCTGAATTAACAAAATAAATAATTACATTCTCATTAAACGACAGTAATAAACGCTTTAAACAGTAATAAAATAGAACTATTTGTTAAAGAAATCGGAAATTTTGTTTTGCCTCTGAAAATTTTACATTTTTCCCTAGACAAAAATTTTCAGTCTCTCTCCAGTCTCTCAGAGTCTTTCAGCATCTCTGAAAGCGTCTCTCACAGTCTTTCAGAGTCTTTCAGCGTCTCTGAGAGCGTCTCTCACAGTCTTTCACAGTCTCTCAGTTATTGCCTAGCTGTTTTTATGGATCTCTCACAGTCTCTGTATGAGAGACTCGAACGATAATATTGTTAATTCAGAGATTCGGGACTCGCACAGAGGGACTGAATGAATAAAACTGAAAAATTGAGAGACTCGAGTCTCTCGTAGAAAGACTGGGAACTTTGAAATATGTTGAACTTTAATTTAATTTTAATCATGTCTATCGAGACACCACTTATTGAGAGATTCGAGTCTCTCGTTCAAAGATTAGAGTCTCTCGTTCAGAGATTAGAGTCTCTCGTTCAGATACTGGATACGAAATGAGGATTTCTCTATGAGCGACTCTAGTCTCTCGTTCAGAGACTGGATACGAAATGAGGATCTCTCTATGAGCGACTCGAGTCTCTCGTTCAGAGATTTGAGTCTCTCGTTCAGAGACTGGATACGAAATGAGGATTTCTCTATGAGCGACTCGAGTCTCTCGTTCAGAGATTNAACAATAGTCGAGTCCGCTCTCGTTTAATGACGTTTGTTCTCCGATTTTTTATTAGAATTATAGTCCTTAAATTAAATTTATATATCGCATATACTGAGGGTGAAGCTGCTAACAGAATAGATGTATTTTAATGAAAGGTGCGGAACTATAAACATAAAAAGTTCGTTTTAGTTTGCCAAATCTGTTAAACAAATTAAACCGAAGATAGTTTGAATTGTTGATTTTCTTTTATACATATTATTCTCCTTATCATATAGCACAATATAGCTACTCCTCTAATGACAACAATACTTCGATTCGTCGAATTGAGTACTAAGTAAAAATGTAATTAGACACATAAGGAATAATTATAGGTACAAGTAACAGTTAGTCTAATTTTATTTTAACGCCGTTACCGACGTTGCTTTCATAAAATCGCACTATTGATAGTACCAACCAGGAAATGACCTTCTTTAAACAAATTTTGATATAAAAGTCACAAAAAACGACTGTTTATTATCAGTTTCGTTTTTGCTCTTCTCTAAGCAACACAAACTAATCTCATTCAAAATGTTCAAGTTATTTGTTTTAGCTGCCTTATTGGCCGTAGCTGTCGCTCACCCAACCAAGAAAGAAACCTCGTCTGCCAAAGTCAGCGAATGGAGAAAGGAGAAGATCGTAAAGCATGAAGAGCCCATTTCTATCAAAATTGAAGTTCCAGTCAAGAAAGAATACCACCATGAAGAGAAACATGAATCCCATCATCACGAACCTGCAACCAGCTCCCAATGGAGACACGAACAAGTTGAATCAGTCAAGAAGGAATACCATCATGAAGAGACCAAGCACGAATCCCATCATAAGGAACCTGCAACCAGCTCCCAGTGGAGACACGAACATGTTAAATCAGAGGGTAAATCCGTCGTTTTCGAACATAAACATCATTAATTTTGTGTAACTGGTATCCTTGTTATTTAAAAGAATGCTATTTAATTATGTATAAATATTTATTTGTCATATTGTAAAAACAACAAAGGATGATGATTTCTTATGCATTATCGAATAAAGACATTATAAGAAATATTAACACATTTTATATTGTTATTCTTTTTTTCTAATCTGGAATGGATTTGTATTAATATCTTTATTTAATCATTTTTACTTGAAACAAAAATACAAACTAAATTATCTAACTCGTTCACCCTTCAAGGAGTACAGAAATGTTCCTATTTCTCATATCTGCATGTTATCACCTTTACCTGGAAATCTAACTTCAACCGTTCCTGCATGCGCCTCTTACTACCTCAAATTCTATACTGTTCAACCTTTTCAATTCTACGTATTTCTGTAAACTCGTGTCTTCAACCCTTATTGCTAGTCTTTGTCTATCTTGAATATATTATCTCTTTTTACTAACATCTTCCTACTATAAATACTCTTAAAATCCCTATATATAGTGTTTTGTTGTTATTTTAATTAATAATTATTCAAAAGACACTAAACTTTCACAGTCTCTCTCGACAGTCTCTCTCAGCGACACTAGAGAGACTCGATGAGAGACAGAGACTCGAGTCTCGCTTTCAGAGACTCTGAGAGGCTGAACATTTTTATCTTGGGAGAACATGTTTTTTTCAAATACTGTTATGTTGGTTCCTGACTCAGGGTTCCCTACGTCCGAATGAAAAACTGAACCCTTATGGCATCACTCGTGTGTCGGTCTGTCCATTTGTTTTGCGTATGCAACTCAGTCCATTGGATAGAAGTTTTTTCTATCTCTCCCGTTCCATCCGCCGTCCTTTCCTACATCTGCTATCATGTCATAGGTTGTTAAAGCAACCCTAAACTATGCGTTAATTTAAACATAAGTATATTGGAAACTATGTGGTGACACAAAAAACACGTTAAAAAACTGAAATGGAAATAAATTCCTTAAACCACATATAATAGTATATGTGTTAACATGTATAGTGCTATTGAAATAATTTACTTTTCTTGGTTAATAATTGGTAACTTTTACCTAATTCAGAACAAGTTATTTGATTTATTGTGTTATTAAACATATTAGCTGACATCTTATTACCATATATATTATTTCTTAGCAAAGGTGAAATAGTTTTGACATACGACATTAAGAACTCTTATTCTATAAATTCTATGTTTGCCATCGAGTGTAATCTGTTGTTTGGGGTTCCGGCACGGGTTCCGGTTTTCTGTATTGCACAAGGGAAAATCTGTCTGTCTGTTAAAGATATTTTTTCATACACAGATGCCATTTGGCACACAGTTTTATATGTGTAATTAATCTGTATTCATTAAAGCTTTTTTCGAAATTATAAACTGTCTGTCCACGTAGAATTATATGGTTACGGTAGGAAAAGATAACACAACCGATGTGTGGTTGTAGTCCTTTTGCCCTCCGGGGCCAAAAGTACTTTCGTTATGCAATTGTGGATGGAAATCTAATACGTAGATTTTAAATAATGTTCACTTTTTAGATAAAAAAAAATCGGTTGTCTGTAAAGTCGTTTACTGACGATAGTTGAACGTGACAACGTCATAAGAAAATACTGATGGAACGGTTTCATTTTTCAAAAGAAAATTTTAATTTTATTTGTTTGATAGATATTTTGTATGGATATAGAGAAGGAGGCAAATGGAAATGTATTATTGTATAGCAGCTGTCCACGCGGACGCATCGCTCACTCAAGTAGGAGAGAGACAGATGTCGAACGCTGCCGAACGCGGAGGCCGATTGTGCCTCTTTGTCGCTCTCGCTTGCACTTCAAGCCTTAAATGGAACGCCTCAGACCGAGATAACGCCGCATGAGTCATGTTTTTTTGTGCGTGCAGCCGGCTCCATCGAATTATAAGACGTTGTCACGTCAATAAATTAGTTGGAGTAATTTTTGCAGTAGGTACTTATACCTACGTAAAACAGTCACACATTTCCCTAAAAAAAAAGTATGACATCATAATAGAAGGTCAGAATTCTACTAAACATAAATATATTAATCCAAGTAATATTTTTTCCTCAAACTGTTCTACATAATCTTGTAAAGCAATCGTCTTGTAAGAAAATTCCGGCAACCACTAAACATTTTAGAATGGTGTTGATGAGATGGACGATATTAATCGCGATTATTTAACTGATAAAGAAGTTTTTTGTTGAAATTCCTGGCGAAGTCGCTTGTCATAGTCTGACGACGGTCATGGTCAATGTCAAGTCGGGAAATTAATGACATTTCGTTCACAAAAAATAGACAAACCCTAAAATGATACAACACTTACTTATTATGTGGTTTCCAAAGAAACGCATTTATTAACTCGCGGATGTGAAGTTTAACACATGCCTTTTGGTGCAATGAACTATTTCAGCAGTACGAGTTTGTTTTTTCAAAGTAAACATTTGTTTAATCGTCAAGCTACATTTAACGCTATAAAATGGCAAAGTTCATCTAAATAGGTATATCGACTTACCTTTTGTTAAGATTTGATTAATGTGAAATGCAATGTAATATAGGCAAAAAAACACATGAAAATTGAAAATTTTCGATCTACGGTATGGTGGATACCTCTGGTATTGTCTAGGATAAAATAGGGAATTTATCTCATTCCTTAAATCATTATTGTCACTACGTTCACTAAAAAATATAAATTATTCCATAAAATATAATTGCCTGCAGTGAAAATAAACACTTAACTCCTAAAATTTCACAAAACCTTTAGAAACGTAAAATACGTTTCGATACCCACCATCATCATTAGGGGTTAAACTAATCTTAAATCTATACTTAATTATATTGTTTCGATCGCTCTCTAAGAATTTTAACTGAAACTAATAAAAACACGAAATATATTTGTCTTTGTGGGAGATCCCTTAGTTTCACCTGTAAGGTAAAGTGAAACGCCTTGGCTACCAGACAGCTGAAAAACTTTATGGTGCAATCGTTTAATAACCACAAAAATCACCTACTCTTCTGGATGCATGCTTCGATTGAACTCTGCTAGGGGTGCAATATAGATCTATTTTTATTTTGATAGTAACTCGAAAAAGTCAATAAGAAATAGACGAAATAAGTTAATAGGACATCTTCTCAGGCATGAAGGGCTAGTAAGAGACGTATTAGAAGCAGAAACAGAAGTTAAGAGGAGTAGAGGTAGATCTAGATTAGATTACTGTTCATAAACACTTAAGGGTGTGGGATGTTCTGATTTTCGGGAAATGCGAAGATTAGCTCAGGACAGGAAAAAGTAGAAGTGTGTGACCAACCAGTCTTAGGACTGACGACCTCATGATGATGATGAATAGCCTGAAAAGATCCAAATTTGGAATAAGACCATTATCCGAGTTTATAAGATTGTCTTTGTTTTTGTAGACGCTTTCGTAAAAGGAAACTGTAATTGATGCTTCTAATTAAATTTAAACAACTGGAGCCAATTTCATAATTCTTTTCAAAAGTGTGGAAAGCTACACTAGGTTTTTCTATGCTATTAAAGATAGGGTGATCTAAGTGCTCTTTAAACCTAACTTTAATTGCCCTAATATTCTGGTCTATATACTGTTAGTCGCAATTTTTACAATTAATACTGTAATTTCCGGTTTTCTCGTACAAATCTATTTTATTTTTTGAATTACCTTACAAAAACTTTGCGAACTGTTTGAAGGGGTAGAAACTGCTGTTAACTCAAATGTATTAAGCTTTTATCTATCCAACGTTATAAAGACATGTGTTAACAACAATTTACTTTCCTTAACATATAAATAAAGCAATATAGTAAATATAAATTCTTATTATTTAAAATCAAAAATAACATATGCAGAGGTATTATTGAATGGTTTTATTTTTACGATTGAATAGTTGATGGCGAATATATTAAAATTATGTTTTCACCTGTAGTATACAACAGTAATCTCTTGCTTTTAGAAAGTACTTTTTGTCATTTTTTTTCTGATAGCTCCTACCAAGACAGTTAGATCACCTGACTATTTTTACACATATTTTGACCTTCTGCAAATACAAAAGTAATTAGAACAAAATTACGCACACTAATACATATATAGGTATATGTAAATTACAATAAAAATAAATGACAGAAATTTTTCAATTTTTAGGTACGCATTTTCTATTTGAAAGAGTTTATTGGTAATAATAATATAGCAGATGCTAACAAGAGGATTTTTAGTAAACAGTATCTATAAGTTACAAAAACACTTTACAAAAACGTCTTTAAGAATTTTTGAATGATTATATTATTAATGAATGTGGTGGATACATAGAATTATATAAATTATGAATGCAACTCAAAGCGTCTTGTCTTCTTAGAATTTAAATACTATATAAATATTAATTTTTGAAATCTGGTACTTTCCTAGTATCAAATTACATAGGTCCTTTTTTCAGCTGATTTTCAGAAAATATCTGCATAGGATCGTCGTTAAAGTAGCAATAAATTATTATAGGGTAAAATCGAATTTCCATAATGTTGCTAAAAATAGAAACATCATTATATTCAGTGAGATCACATATATTAGACCTAATTGTTTTAGTAAACTAGAATTTTTTAGACTGCACCTGCTTCTTCTAATACTATTTCATTGATTTTAAAATAATTGCGTTTTTCCCTTTTTATTAAATTAAATGGTAATACACAGAATAACAAGCTTTTTTACTATACAGGGTGACTAATTTTAAATAAACCTAAATCAAAAAAGTGTTTAAGTATTTTTAAAATGAATGAGGACCTTGAAACAGATCGAATTGTAAGCTTATTTCAAAGTTAAATCGTTTTTTTTTTAACAGAAACCCCTATTTCTGACTATATATTCTAAGAGATTCTAAACAGGTCATTTCAAAGTTAAAATTATCGCTTTTATTTTCAATTTAGAGCTTAAGGTGAAGCTATCGAGTGAAATTTACATATTATTAACATGGATAAAGATAATTAAGTTTTATTCACGTCATAATCTATGAATATTTACAATTTGACAGAAATAGCTTTACCCCTGAAATTTTAACGCGATGGGCATAGCTCATACTGCAGAGCAGACAACCAATTTGGTCCTCGTGCTTTCGTACGCAAACTCACCCCCAAACTAATACCGGAAAACTAATTAAATGCAATAGCTTCACCCTAAGCTATAAATTAAAGAAAAGACAAAAAATTTTATCTTGAAATTATCTTAAAATAACCTTTAATACTTATCATAATACGGCAACGGTATAGCCGAAGAAAGAAATAGGGGTTTTTATTTAAAAAAAAAAGTTAACCCTCAAACAACCTTTAAGGTGGATATAATTGTTATCCCTGGTTATTATAGTGCGTTCGGGAGGAAAGACAAGAAGAGACGAGAAGGGGACTTTTTACCCACCCTAATGTAACCTGCATAATATGACCTAAATGACATTATAATATTACCTAGTGTTTTTGCGTAAAATTTTATTATTAGGCATCCATTTTTGAATTCTGTAATATCGTTTCTTAACATTTTTGAGTAGTGGCTGTAGTACTTACAAACCGAAAATTAATGTTCAAACGATCAGCAATACTTCTTCATTTTTTTAGTTGACCTTGCATTTCGATTAAAACCTCGTACAACTAAAATTGTAAAGCATTAAATCGCAATAAAATTATTCGAAAACAGATTAGTGTATTCTGAAAGAAAAATATATTGGTGACTTATGAAGTATTATAAAAGCATTTTTTGCAAAGGTGTTCCTGTATACTAGCTTTTATCCTGGACTTCGTCCACGTTAAGTTGCTTCTAATAGTTTACAGTGAATGGATGAATTAATAAATAATTTAAAAAATTCTAAATCCTAGATTACTTTTGACATTCTTCTTTTCGTAATATAATATAATTAATGACGAAAAACTGTAGCTGCTGTCATGTCCTCGCCGGGAATCGAACTCTGATCCCTGGCACACTTGCTTTACCACTAAGCTACGAGAAATGACAATAACAATAGCGTCAATACGTATCTAACTACGGGTTCGATTCCCGGCAAGGGCGTGACAGCAGCAGTAATTTTTTCTCATTAATTTGAGGTTATCTATAGTGGTAAAAATTAATTCAAAAGTCACTAATGTATCAAAAGTCACCCTAGAAAAATACTTCTATATGTCCTTTTTAGGAGTTGTTTGCGACATAATAGCATACAAATCATATAAACTTAATAAGACAGTTGTTTTGATATTACTGATACGTACTTCAACTTTATTTATATGTACAGATTTAGTTTCCTACATTTTCATTAATCTTGTTGTAGAAATGAAATTTAAACGAGTATTTGTATAATTCCGCCTCTCACTACATTTTTGATATATTTGACTTATTATGGTAGTTGTACCAATTGATTAAGGCATTTATTAAAATTGACGATTTTTATGTCATAACTAAAATTAACATTTCGACATTTGTTTAACAATTTTAAGCATAAAATTAATAACATTTGCACCTGATATTTTGGTATCGATCGATTTAGAACAGGATATGATTTGTCGATTTTTCAAAAATATTGCCTGTCGATTATTGAAATTTACGACTTCGTAAATGTGAAATAGTTCTCGACATTTGACCTAGAGATTGCCTCCGAATTAATGAAAAAAGATGAAAAAAAAATCAATTGAGAAAACAACAGTAACATCATCATCACCATCGTCACATCAGACTGCTCCACCTCTAAGAAACTGCCATATCCGCAAATTCGGTCGGACGCCAAGATTTTTAAATGTCACCCAAGCAACTACCTTGATGATTGATCCATTATATAAAAGCGTGCAAGCCCCAATACCACCATCAGTACAATTCTTGGACTATTAACAACAGAACAAGGTAAGCGATCTAAATTATTATCCTTTCGCATAATCGTAAGAACCTGAATTTCACGTACTTACGTTACTAATTTCATAATTTTTTAAAATAATCACCAATGTACTTTATAGTGATAATATTATTTAACTTAACCCTCAAATAAGTAATAAGTATTCAATAAGTAAATGCAAATTTTAATTTACCATGATTTCTCGTTTTTATTTCTAAGATATTAGGATATAAAAATGGTAATTTTTAATTTTTAAAAAAGGGAAATTTTGTTATTGCGGTTTTTATTAATTTATCAAGTATCTTCAACAACATTTAACTCAAACCTGAGGCAATACAAACATAAAATTAAAAATATACCTAATTTAATTTTTATTTTATTAAATTTATTTTTATCCTATTTAATTTTTTTTATACTTTCAATTTTTTTATTTTCTAAACATATTTATTTATCTTCAATCTACCATTTATTTTGTTATAATTATTAAGGAAGTAAATTTAATTATAAAAGTATTTCTGCTATCAATTTTTTTATACACTTGGTTTATCTAAGTAATTTAAAATAAAATTAGGTAGAATATATAAAATTACACATAATTTACATAACATGATTGTTACGTTAAAAAGTTTATGCCTTAAAATAATAAACTAGAATTTTATTTATTTCTGTTTTGCTTCGTTTTATATGTTAATTTTAGATCAAGAAATATTGTTACGTTATTATTTCAGTTTTCATATTTTAATGACGTTAGCCATAAAAAATCATCAAATATAATTCTGATTTATAAATTGAATTATGCATCAACACTAAAACTCAAAATTCCACATATCGTATAAACTTTTAAACAGAGAGTTTTAGGTTTTGATTTTATATATATCATATTTTCTAAATCAAAAATTGTAAACATTACTAACCGGAATTAATTGAAAGGTAAATTTCAATTGTTGTTCAAGCATATCCTTACATAGAAACATTAACGGATTTATTAATTATTCATCGCAGCACCTACACCGTTTATGTAATTGTACGCCAGACATGCGTAGGAAATATATGATTGATAGATCAACTGTTTGAATCAGAAACATTGTATTATGCTCTACAAAGTAATGGAGATGTTGAGGTGTAGGTCCTTCTGCTTACATTACATTAATACATTAACACATTAACATCCCATACCTACATGAAATCAAAATCCGTTTGTTTATTTGTATTGTCAGTTACATTCGTCATCAACGTTTTCCATATTTTATTTAAATTAACATAACCAATAGGTAAAATTAATTAGATTTTATTTATTTATTGTTAATTTCTGCATACAACTCTATTTAGAATTTGCATTTTCGTTACAACTAAAGTAACATCTTATGAAATAGGGTGTTTTTTCAATTACTTCTTAAATTTGAAAAAGATTTTTAAAGATGTATGTCTAAATCACTGATCTTTGTGGGTGCGAAACGGGAACGGTGGGTGCGGCAACAAAGAAAAGGTAAAGAACGTTCGAAATGTGGTGTTACTGGTGAATGATGAGGATACCGTGGATAGAAAACATTAGAAATATGAGGAGGTATTAGAAAGAGTAGGAAAATAGAAGAATAAAGAAGAATAGAAGGTTGGTAGACCTTTTCAAGCATGAATGACTAGTTAGACATTAAAATCAAATACAGGAGATAAGGGGTGTGGAAGAAGTGTTAGATTAGATTACTATGGATGTTGTAGTTTTAAGGAAATCCGAAGATTAGCTTAGGATAGGAAGGAATCGAAATATCAAATCAATCATAGGACTGACAACCCTATGATAATGATGATGATGATGATGATAGTGACAGTGACTATTAGCTCATTTTGGAATAATTCAAATCCACTTGTAAATTAGTAACCCAATTTAAATGTCATTATTATTACACCCTCTTCACAGCTTTAGCAGATCTCTAATGCCTCATATTGATTATTATACCCATTCAATGCGTTTGTTGTTAATTTGTATTAAATTTGTCCAAATTCAAAAAATTTTTGTCCCTTGCAGTGTTAAAGTGAATTAAACGCTAACTTATTAACAGAAATTTTACACAATTAAGATTTCTGTTTTATTTATGATTTCAGTGGAAGACGCTCAAATAATCAGTCATCATGTTCAAACTGGCTGTATTCTCCGTTCTTGTGGCTGTAGCTATTGCCAAGCCAAGTGTATACTACTCTTCGCCTTTGGCATACTCTGCTCCTGTTGTTGCAGCTCCATCTTCGGTCAGCAGTCATAGTAAAACTGATTACCACAACGAAAACTCCCACAGTGTCGTTGGAGGAGGTGTTGCTGCTGTTGCTGCCGAGCCAGTTGTTGCTTCTGTTGGAGCTGTACCAGGTAAGGAATACAAAAAAAAAATGAAGTGTATATTTGGATTACTGATCTTATTTGTTTAATAAAATACGCGTAATCGTACGGGTTTGTAAGACTTATCCAAACGGAATTGTAAATTTAGTTTTAAATGAGCAATTTATTGTTGATCCGAAGACATGTCAAAAGTACTTTTCTACTGTTTAAATTATTGTGGTTCTGTCGAAGACCAGTATGATTTTGAATAGTAAAATTTAATGTCAATTTTAAAAGAAATATCGATACTGATCTTTTAATTTCAATACTACCCATAAATAGACTTTGCCGATTTTTTAAAAGTTATTAATTTTATGATTTAATTTGAGAAATATAAGGGGCCATTAAAATATTACGTAAGCATAATTTTAGTAATTTTTAACCCTCCCCTTGTCAGCAAAAGTAAGCAAAGCTCATAAACATTGGTATATATTCATTAAAATCTGTTCAGGTTTCTTTATTGTTATTTATGAGTCTAAAAATAAAGAATTTAGAGTTTACATAGGAATTCAGTACCATCATATTTAAATATTATACATATTCTTAATATTTACAAAGTTTGGTAAATTCAAATTAATCGTCTTCAGTCTATGACAGTTGAATCCATGACTTTAAGCTTCCAACATTAAATGATTGCTGCTCAACTTTGTGAAGCGAACAAATTTAATGACATAAATAGTAAATTGGTTGAAATTACTTTGTATCTTCCTAACTTAACCATATAACACCGCAAGAGAAAGAGTAAGCAACATCTATTATTTTGGAATAAACCAAAGATCTACTAAATTTTGTAGAAAAATCAAATATTTAAATAAATAAATATTGCTGGCGTAATCACGATCCAAACATCCCGCCCCCTTGTTATCAAAAATAAGCAAGGCAAAGACCCTCCACCTCCGATTGGTGTTTACGTAATACTTGAATGATCCCTAATGACATGCACTTAATATAAAGTAAGAAAATGGATTTTCGCTGACGATTACTATCAAAAACTTACTATCGCGTTTATATACTTAAAACAAAACTTTCTACTTATAGTTCTTGACTGTTAGCACTTTTTTACACTCTGCTTAGATACTGTAGGTAATATATCGTAGTTTATTCAATTAGTAGTACTAGTAGTAGTAGCACTTTGCATGTTTATGAAATACATATGTACCTACACATTAATTCACGCACACATATAGACGCATACATAATTAGTGCACCAGTTTTAATACCACCTATTCATGTATTTTCTTGTAGTATGTACACATATAAATTTAGTTATTTTTAATAAGTATCTTTTTTCATTATTAATTTGAAATCATTTTTTCGATATTTTATTTATTTACTCATTACAAACTACCTCAAATTAATGAGGGAAAAATTGTTGCTGTTGTCACACCCCCGCCGGGAATCGAACCCGGGACCTTTGGATTTACGCACCAACGTTCTAACCACTAAACTACGAGAGGTGACAACAGCAACCACGACCAACCGACCTACAAGGTTAACGATCCGTCGATTTTTATTAACTTAATTATATATATATATTAAATATATGAAATCCTAACTAACAATGTCATAGGATTTCATCTATTTTCATTTAAAAAATGCCAATGCAGATCCCTCGACTGATCAACAATACCCTATCGAGATCCATTCTGCTCCTTTAGTAGTACCACCACTGTCTTCCTTTAGTAACTACAGCAGGACAGAGTCTAGTAACGAATACTCTCAATCAGAAAGTGTTATTGATCCTGCGGCACCTCTAACTAGTAGTTTAGTTTCAGAACAGCTACCAGTTGTCGAAATCAAAAGTCCAAATTATGTAGCCAATGTTCCTGAAATTGCTGTTTCCTCATCATCATCTCCTGCATCCTTAAATTATTTACCTCCTGTTCCCCAGAACATAGCGGTTCCCAACGTTTACATAAATAATGAAGCAATTGCTAACGCTGTCGAAATAACTCCAGAAACAACTACAGATGAGTCTGTTATTGTCCCTTCCAGTACACCACCCTTGGCAATTGCAGAATTTCTTCCTTCTTTACCAGAAAGTATAGAACAAAGTTCTGAATCAGTTACAGTTAACGAAGTTTCAACTGAAAATTCAGTATTGAAAGAAACTGTTGATATTGTTGAACCCACTGTTACAGTAATCGAAGATTTAGGAATAGAACAAATTACTACAACTGTCAATCCTGTCGTTATTGAAAGTGGTTATGGCAAAACAGCCGAAACTGCTAATGTGACGTTTTCTGCCACCTCTTTTAATACTCCCACCCCCTCGTTAGTGCCAGCCTATGGCACCCAAAACGATTTAGTTGACGTTAACATCAATGTTTCACAATCACCCGTTAATGAGGTTGTCGTCGACTCATTTGTATTAAATGAACCTTTACGTCCACTGCAAAACGTTCAAAGTAAAATCGAAGATATAAATGGGGATTCTTCTTCCTTAGCACATACTACAAAGACAGTTGCCGCTGATTATAGTTTACCCCAAGATGTTCCCTCTGGTTACGTACCCTACGAACCACAATCTTCGAAGTTTCTTTCTGCCTCCTTGATTGAAAACAAGAGTGAACATTCTCATTTCTTAGTACAAACTCCCAAGACAGTTATCACTGATTACAATTTACCACAAGATGGGCCTTCTGTTTACATATCTTATATCAGCGATAACGAGCCACAGAATAATTCTTCTGTTAGCTCTTTCCCTGCCTCTTTTATTGATAGCTACACTGAAATAGAAAAACAGGTAGTCCTTCCCTCTAGTGTTACTTTTGATTTGGTATCACGACCACAGTCCTTTATACCTGTTGAAGCAGCTTCTGAACCATCTAAAGTTTTAATTTCGGCGGAATACGTTCCCAGTTCTCCATCAGAGGTTTCACAGTATATAAATATCATATCTTCTACTCCATTACCTGACACTCAAAATGATAAACATATAATTTCGACAATTGACGCTGACGTAAAGAATCTGGAGGAACGTCTCCAACAAACATTTCCTGATGTGGTCTCTGTTGAAGCCGACAACTCAGCAGTAAATATTGTCCCTCCGAGTAAATACATAACTTCGAAAATTGATACCGATGTAAATAATTTAAAGGAAAGTCTGAAACAAACATTTCCTGATGTAGTTTCTGATCAAGTTGACAACTCAGCAGTAAATTTAGTTCCTTCAGTAGTGTCTACAGTTCCTTCCATAATAAGTTCTAGTAAAACTAATTACGGACACGAAGTTTCTCAACATTGGATCGGAACTCCTGCCACACCAGTTCAGTTAGGTGAACCGATCCTTGATTCGTCCCTTATACAATCGCCTGTATCGTTTAAAACATTCAATAGAATTAACTGTACCGATGAAACGCATCAATCTGTAAGTCCTCTCGTTGAAAATGTAGATCTTACGTTACTGTCGCATGATTCTGTACCAGTTTCTATTCCCGTTTCTTCTTTATCAAGTTACAATAAAACAGATTACAGTAACGAAACTTCCTTCACTTTCACTCCCCTCGGTGCCGTGGCTTCAAATGTTGCAGATACATCATTCGGTCCTGCTTCAGGTATAATAAAATTGCAAATTATATTTGCATGACATAAATTGGTGTAGAATTTACTTACAACTACTCCTTTTCATTGAGTGCTTCTAAGCTCACACATTTGGCTACAAAGGATTTATTTCGAAAACCAAACAACTTGTACGTGTAAACACGGTCTAAAATGAAGCTTTTGAAATACAAATTTTAAGAATATCAAGAGGGATAGCAAAGTGTGTTCGATCAAATCAATTATTTGTAAAAAAAAGTCGATGAAAACGATAATATTTTGAGAAAGGGCTGGATTTTGGTGCAGATTGCTTTGGGGCTAAGAGATCTGAATACCTACCACTTTCTGCCGGTAACAACTGTGCCCACAAAAACTGTACTCCTGTTGGGCTATCTCTGCTTTCTGTTTTCCCTATTTGGGCTTTAACATTCCTGCTTCTGTTGGACTAATTTTTATTTTGCATTCCCTTCAGTTGCTTACTCTTCTCCAGTAGAAGTTGCACCTGGCTCTTCAGTAAGTAGCAGTTCTAGAACTGATTATCACCACGAGGCATCCCGTACAGATGTTGGTGCTGGTGCCGTAGCAGTTGATCAACCAGTAGTGGCTGCTTATAGAGCCGCACCAGGTAGTTAGATTACTTTCTCTATCATTTTCACATTTCAAATTCCTCTTTCTTTTTGACTTTCAATTTCCTCTGTTATTTATGAAATTGTAACATATTGAAAGAGTTTTCCAATAGTGGACAATAGCCAATAGTGAGTAGTTTGTAATATCTGGACTCATTATTAATGAAAAATGTATTTGGCTTGCTCCACTATTTAAAGTTCAATCAATGTGAACGATTTCTCTTCTTGGACACCTCGAATTGTTTTTAAACATAAACAATACACTTCAAAAAATTTTATAGAAAACTACTTCAGTTGATTAAACAATTAATTATTGAACCCGAACGACAACTATTGAGTAGTGTTAAATCAACTAATCAGTGAAAATATTCTTCCTAGTTGCATATTCATCTGCGCCGGTGGCGGTTGCAGGTTCCCCTGCTGCGTCAGTAAGTAGCCATACAAAGACTGATTATCACCACGAAAACTCTCAACATGCAGTTGGGGCTGGTGCCCCTGTTGCCGCCGTGAGAGCATCACCAGGTTGGTGTTTATTTCCAAAAGATGATGTAACTTCAAAATTTTCATATTCAGTACATGGTAAAATATAAGGCCACGCAGTGTTTCCCAAAATAGAAAAACTATTTGGAATCTCCGTACCGAAGGTTTTTTCCAAAAATGAAACACAGATACTTGGCTATTTTGAATTAGAAAGCTGTTCATTTTGGAATTTACAACTAAAAGTTTTACTTAGCAGAACACTTCAATTTTTATACGGTTTATTTGTCATTGTTGACTGGAATCAAGTAAAGGAAGCACCAAACGTCAGGCAAAAACAAGAGTATCGGTATGACTAATTTGGTGAACAACTTTTAGTTACGATGTGGCCCTATATTTTGGGCCTTTTAATCTAGAAGATTATTAACGTTATGCCTTTATAAATAACGATTGTAGTTTTCGTAAAATCACAAACAGAAAATATTTAATATTCAAACAGATACAGTGACGTCATATGCAGTCTCAATAAATTACCGACAAAACCTAAGAAACTCCCAAAAAGTGAGTTTATATAATATCCAAATTGTAACAGTTATTACACCATTTTGGTGATATGACGTACATAAGCTGCATCGTCGTTTCAGTTAGATAAGTTGAAATACATACAAATAGTAAGATTTTGTCTAATATTTAAAATACTTCAGTAATAGAATATACCCACCAGGTGGCGATCACTACTCTATGTGGATATTATATAAACTCGCTTTTTACTAGCTTTTTTGGTTTGGTCAGTAATTTATCATGACAGTTTAATGAAATCTAATGAGATCGAAATCGCGATTTACGATAAATTTCTGCCCAAGGACCTAAACGTCCCTATAGAATATTTAACATTATTCTTCTGTTAAACAAACTTCATTTCATCCTCTTATCTAACAACAGTCATTTTTTCCTTTCAATATTGAAATACTAATTACATCTCCAGTGGTCTATTCGGCTGCCCCAGTTGCTTACTCAGCAGCTCCAGCAGCGGTAGCAGCGTCTCCCGCTTCCTCTGTAAGTAGCCACACCAAGACTGATTACCATCATGAAGATTCTCGCCACCAACAACTCGGATCTGGTGCTGCGGTTGCTGCCGTGCGGGCTTCACCAGGTTGGTATCGATAACAATTAAAGGAACGCGGTAATAAACGACTATTTAATGCAGAAACAATTTGCTATCTAATTAACTCCCAAGCTCCCTGCAGAGTTACATGGTCTTCTTGCAATTAATATTTCTTAAAACTAATAATTTTTAGGAAACAAAAATTAAACCAAAAAGGCGAATATAATTACAGAGAGGCTTTCTCAACACATCGATATCCAATTTTGAAAAACATCTCACCTAAAATATACTGTTTTTTATTAAATTTTAGTACATATTGAAAGTACGGTTACCATAATACTATCATAGCTCTGGTTAAATCAATTTAATTTGACAATAATTCTACTTTGTATTTCCATTCTTCGAGCATACTTAATCTTCTTATCCTACACACTAACGTCTAATATGTACATCCTTCAATATATCCAACGTAGGCTGAAAAAAGGATGTTTTGACGCCGTTGTGCTCAAATAAGTACTGAATTATTCAGTTTTTATAAAATCGCATTAGTATAATTAAGTTTAGATATACTTACTTTAATTAGGATTATGATACAACTACGCGCTATATTTTACTGCGATTAACTTTTTGTATTCCCTAATTTACGCTAATCATTTAGTGAAGAAATATTTCAACTTATACACAAAAACAGAAGACATATTTAATAATATTGATAATAAGGTATAAGTTATTGGTATGTATACTCGGTAGTAATGAGTATGCATTTATAATAGTTAATCTAGTTTAGACTAAGCCGATGTATTTTAGCGAGAGAAGTAAACTGTTAAAGGGTGCTAAAATTGATCAAGGGTTATTTTTAAAAGATTTCATCGCTAAGCTCAACTTAGCCTTATTACCGCATTGTTATATCAACACCTGCAGTATTTTGATGTCAACATTGGACCAAGAATAACACTCTAACACTGGAATAAATCCAAAACATTCTTTCCATAATGAGTCAATTTTGTTTGTTTCCACAGTTGCTTACTCTGCACCAGCCGTAGCTTACTCTGCACCAGCTGTCACTTACTCAGCCCCAGCTGTAGCGTACTCTGCCCCAGCCGTAGCATACTCTGCTCCAGCTGTATCTTACTCCAGCCCCGTAGTTGTTCGTAAAGTTGCTGTGGCTGCCCCTTCATATCTGAATGAAGTATCTTACACTCCTTCCGTCTACGCCCGTCGTGTATACTCGTCTCCGGCTGTCGCCTACGCTTCAAGCCCATACGTATCGTACTCGTCTCCGGTAGCATACGCTGCAGGCCCAGCATCTTCCTCATCTTCCAGCATAAGAACCGGTGGCTATCACCATGAAGATCATCAACAAAACGTTTACTAAACGTCTATTAACAACGAATGTGCAGAACGATGACGAATTGGTACACTCCTGCTAAACCGGAAGTGTATATCTTTTAGAATTAGTTGCTCATTAAAAATAAACATTTTTAATGTAACTGCCACTTTATTTGAATTACAAAATATTGTTTCTTATACAGAAAATTAAATGTATCTATAATTTAAAATCGTGAAATAGACTAATGATTATCTGTATACTTTCCTTCTAAATTCATCTACCTATATCAGAACAAAAATGCCTATGTATTGCATAAAGTGCAGTAATCGAACAAAAACAGTGTTTAACTTAAACAATCAGTGAAAATACGTATACAGGATATAATTAAATAGTGGAGTTAGTGAACAATTTATGGTATCTTAAAAATGAACAATAAGAAGTAAATAAGTTCAACTTTTTTCTATTGGACCCCATATTTAACTTGCTGTCATTTAAACGAAACCTTCTTTTTTCCTTTTTTGACGTGACAACGTCTTATAATTCGATGGAGCCGGCTGCACGCACGAAAAAACATGACTCATGCGGCGTTACCTCGCTCTGAGGCGTTCCATTTAAGGCTTGAAGTGCAAGCGAGAGCGCGGAACGAGCGACAAAGAGGCACAATCGGCCTCCGCGTTCGGCAGCGTTCGACATCTGTCTCTCTCCTACTCGAGTGAGCGATGCTTCCGCGTGGACAGCTGCTATACAATAATACATTTCCATTTACCTCCTTCTCTATATCCATACAAAATATCTATCAAACAAATAAAATTAAAATTTTCTTTTGAAAAATGAAACCATTCCATCAGTATGTTCTTATGACGTTGTCACGTTCGACTATCGTCAGTAAACCGACTTTACAGACAACCGATCTTTTTTTTTTTAAAAAATTACTTATCTCATTTTTCATCTGAATTAACTTTTTTAACCGCAACTTAATCGGCGGCGGTCACCTCGATAGGTTTGCATACCAGTTGAAGGCGATATATGTATGTATATGTATCGTAATTGAAAGGTAAAGTATGAATAGTTAGTGATAAAATTTTTTTCCAGTTTACAGAAATACCAATAAACTAGCCTAAATCACTCCTGATAACCTCCCCTTTATGTCTGTAAAGTCCCATCGAAACGGTTTAGCCGTTTCGAAGATTAACACATACAGAAAGACAGACAAAAATAGAATCGTTTTTGTCTTAATAGCATACAAAAAATCATCTAAACTTTAAAAAAGATCAATTGATTAGATATTATAAAAAAAGGCACTCTAATTTCATTTATAGGTACTATAAATGCATAGATATAATTTACTTATTAATAAACTACAATAAGTTTTAATTTAATTTTTGGTAATGTTAAAACATACTGTGCATGTTAAAGAAACCATAAAATATGATTGGTCGAATTGAATTTAATATGACATTGAGCTCATTATATTGTTTATTATGATGGTAATCATCGGAGCATTTACACCATAGGCGAAAGTGAATTATCATCACAGTCATTATTTTTGGAATAAGACGAGGCTCATTACCTGCAGTTTTGAACTTCATGTGATTTGTTTCCTTTAAACGTAGAAGACTTTTTCAAGCTACGTTAGGACTGTAGAGTGGGTGAGCCAAAATTTCGAAACCCACCTTCTGCAGGGTAGCCATCGCCACACGGCTGTTGTGAACAGGCGCGTCATCGTGCAGAAGGAGGACACCTTTGCTCAATTTTCCTCTTATGTTTTCTTTGACTACTTTCTTTAACCGCTCTAGGATTGAACCATAATATTCTCCGGTTAAAGAGACACTGTATAATTTAAGTTGTATAGGCACTAGTAAAAATCTATTTTGTCTGTTTAACTCTTTATTGTTAATAATAATGGGTGAAGTGCGTTGTGGACTGTATGTGTGTCTCGAAAAGAATGCCAACACGATGCGTGTTGCACAGGTAAAAAGCCACCGCCAAGATGGCATACAAAAATCGATGAACCTTGTATATCCCAATCTCCCCACTCAGGGTTACCTCACAAACTCGTTTACAGAAAATATACAGGGTACTTAAACAACTAGACATGTATGACTATAATCCTTAACAGACACCTTTATCTTTATAATCGATCAACAGGATCCCTACAGAAATCCAAAAGATTTCCCCAGTCGGCTGTGATACCTTAAATTTCTTGGGTGGTAGTGTGCCTTTTTTTGTACCACTTGATATAGTCCTGTTTAGACTCAGATTCATAATAATGAACTCAAGTTTCGTACCAGTAACAATTCGAGTCAATACTCTAGATAAGGATCTTCACTACAGAGGTCCACACCCTGTTGTTTTTGGGGCGGAGTGAGAATTCTCGGCACTCATCTTGCGCTGACTTTAGTCATGTCAATTTTAAAAATGATTGTATCTGATACTCCTACCATTTCTGCGAGCTGTTTCTTCTTAAGCAGGGCATCTTTCAGTATTAATTTTTCGACATTTTGAATGATTTCCGGAGTGGTCACCTTGATCGACCGGCCGGACCGTGGGTCATCTTCAAGTGAGTCCCTGATTTGCTCAAAGAGGGTATGCCACTTGTAAACCATGATTTTACTTAAGAAAGAGTCCCCGTAAATGGATGACATTTCATCCAGTATGATTTGAACTGATTTTCCTTGGTTCCTAGGAACTTTATAACAGCGCGGTACTCGATTTTCTCCATATTTCACAATTTGTTCCCGATTAACTTATATAGTCGACAATAGTTCAAAGACTAATAATTTACGATAAAATTTAGTATTTATACTAATAATGAGTTGCTTAATTCGTAATAACTCAAGTAAATACCCTCACTAATGACATACCTACCCATTCCACGAACTTAAAAACGCATCCTCGTAATCAATCACAATATTAACTAATTTAATAGTTTCTTAAAGTATTTCATATACATTTTAATATATATACTTTAGTTCGACGAACCTGTGAAGTGTGTTCTGTCGTTGTTGCTGTTGTCACCTCTCCTATCAGAGCATTGGTGCGTAAAGCATTCCATATGATATTGATATATCATTTATTTTCCAACAATGTCTAGATTCCTGGATTGAATAATTTATTGTTTCAACGAACTGCATGTAGGTTAGCAGTCCAGTTAAAATAATATCCAGTTTTTTGCGAAATACCTTGTTGCATTCCGATAATGTGACGCCCTGTAAAAAGAAACACGTCCAGAGAGTCATGCTTGTATTGGTATACGTAGGTATCAAAGATCCGGGTGAAAGTGGTTGTGGCGCTTGCTAACAACCTCGGTAAAAGTCTTACAAGTTGAGAACTGTTACGTTATAATAACAAAACATTATGACGTTACACAGAAGGAAATCCGTGACTCGATTATTAACACCTATGGTCAACGCGATTACATCGAAAATACTGTATGAGTCACTCAAATAGTTGCGATTTAATTCACCGTTGCCCAAACGTAGTGTAAAGTCACTTTTTTATAGGTATTTTATGTGTATAGTAAAAATATTAGTTCGACATCTCATCAAGACCGGGCTTACCGTTAGTGTCTTCCTGGGCAACGTAAAATATGCCACCCCATTACCCACATTTTACACAAAATGGATAAGGGTTCAGAGTACTTTTTGATTTTCTGCTATAAAAACCACTAATTTTTCTAAACTGGGAATCATACTTTGACCTTTTGAAATCATAGGAAGCTGAAACTTAATAAACTACTCCGAATACTGTAAATCCTATCAAAATCAATTAATCCGTTCGAGAAAAGTTTTTGAAATGACATTCGAATTCCTTGTGAAATCGAGATTTGGTACTCAGGTATATGTTTGTGGTTTTTGATGAGGCAAAAAAAATTCTCAAGCTCTGGGAATTATCTGTCTTGGGCACCAACCCCTAGTGCCCCTAGTGTAAATCCAGCGCTGCCTCTCAAAGACATTTATTCGTTTTAAGTATTGTAAGAAAACCTCTCACAAACTTATTTTTTAGTAATGAGCAACTTAAATAAAGACTTATTACAAAAACACTTTATAACTGTTAATGTGAAAACAATGTGGCAAAATTTATAACTCGAATGAGGGAAAAATTTACATAGGAACTGTGCACGCAAATTGTAAAATTGTTTATTAAAATAATAAAACACGTTTAAAAAAGTTAAAATTTTTTTGATGATGGAGTCGACGAAGTTTTCTTCTAAAGTTAAATCAAATAAAAAGTTAATATGTTCAGTGAAAAGCTGCAATAGCACTTCAGACAGATCTTCACTCTTCACCTACATTAACTACTTTCCAATAAAAACTAACCGTTTTATATATGTAAAAAATATATTCGGAAAATTAGAGAAAAAAGTAAACTAATAGAAGCTTGGATGAAAGCAGTAGGTATCAAAGAAGTGAATTCCGGAATAAAAATTTGTTCATGTCATTTTAATGCACATGATTATATTTCAGCAAGTATTTACCATCAGCCATAACTTTAATATTTAAAACTAGAATCATACTAAAATTATAAAGTCAGAAATTATTTATTCCTGTGTAATTGATTTAACACAATTCTAATGATACGATATAAGTATTTTGAGGTTAAGAACCTATCTGCTGCAATACAACAAAGTTGCAATAATGTGTTTGCAACGTTCTCTTAAATCGGCTTTGCACGTGCAAGTCATTAATATGATATTGCTTAAATCACCCAGAATCACCTCACCAATTATATAACATGAATCACTTTTTAAATCCGAAGTTTGTAAAAAGTAGGCAGTAAACTTGACGGAATTTGAAGGCTAGCTTCCGGATTTGTTATTTCCGAATTTTATAATGTGATTGTCATTAAAAACACGCTCACCTTCAACGAAATTTCCTTTCCGAGGCTTTGTGTCAGCTCAATCACATATTGTGTCAATACTTATCATAAAAATTTGGAAATTGCACGGTACACTATAGGAACTACTATAAATTTTCCCTAATCGGCGCCATGTTTTTAGGCTCCTCCCATTTGACGGATCCCAATAAACTGACTAACAAGTACGGTTTGTGGTTGTTGCTGTTGTCATCTCTCGTAGCTTAGTAGTCAGAGCATTGGTGCTTAAAGCCAAAGGTCCCGGGTTCGATTCCCAGCGAGGGCGTGACAACAGCAACAAATTTTCCGTCATTCACCTGTGGTAATCTATAGTGGGTAAAAAATTGAAAATTAATTTTCACATCAATATTTAATATTAAACACTATTAACATTACAATTAGTAAACAGGTATGTTTCGCTCACTTTCCATGTTGCTAATATTAACATCGTATTGAAGGAAGTGTTAGTAATATAGGGGGAGAAGTGGCATGAAAGAGCCAGTTTACTAAACGGAGCCAAAAAATATAGTTTTTATGAAAAAAATCAGGATTTTTTTTTCTCAAATTATTGTTTATTTATTAAAGTAGGTAATTTCATACAAACAAATTTAAATATAATAATAGGATTAATGAAATATTCATTTAAAAAAAATGTGTCTTTTAGCTCATTCATAACATTTTGGTATTGAAAGAGCCACCGAAAGTTTTAAAAGAGCCGCTCTGCATTAAAAAGTATAATTGTGACAATTATTCAAAATAGTAATCATTGCAGTATTAGGAAAAAGCAAAAGGATATTTCTAACAAATTCTTTTTAAATACAAAATAACATTTTTATAATTTTTTTTATTCTATCGGTCGTTTTAGGTAATTCTAACACACATCTTTATCTTAACATTATTCAGTCATACCTATTTATTAGAGGCGGATTATTTTTCATAAATAACAATCTCTAAAACTAAACAAAATAATAAATATCTTTTATAAATGAAANGTGATCCTACCAGAGCCGGACTAACCCTTATCTATGCTTTCAAATAGGGGACTTTCCGACCACTAAACATTTACTTAATTTTCTTGTTTCAGAAACACCCTGTATATTGAAACGATAAATAAATGCAATTAATAAGTTATATTGTCTATTAAAGTAAGCTAAAATATCTAAAGTAATAAAAAGATAAACGTATCGGTATATAAAAAAGAAAATCTTAATAAGTAAATAGCTGGGTAGAAAAGCATTTAACTAGAAAACATCAGCATGAGAAATGAAATAGCAACTTCAAAAGAAATTAATGATTCCAACGACATGACAATAGATAATATTCTTAATGCGAATACCCTGTGAAAGTAAAAGCAAACAATATGTAATAAATTCGCAATGGTTATTATTTTAGATGTTGTTTAGGATATGCTAACTAAAACGTTCTATTTAACATAACAAATTTTAGTACTGAAAATATAAAGTTGTAGAAAGTAATATTCATTACAATGTGATTTGAGGGGAAAATTCAGAAAAACTTTCTACTTTTTTTAAAAAGGAATATTTACTAAAAGTACTTCCGTTTATTCTTTCATAGCAATAGAAATGGAAATGGAAATGGAAAGAGAATGGAAGAGGTTAGAGTAACAGTCTTCAGTCATCCATCCAGAAGGTTGAGCCAACCCTAGAGCTCCAGGTGGACCATTATTTAACATAATATCTTTGTAGTTCACCCTAGGAAACACAAAAATAGGCGGTAAGAAACCACCAGCAGCATTAATAAAGAACAGAGTTGTCACCAATGTTCCTCGTTCACCTGAGGTAACTTGCCCAATTTGTTTTGAACCTCTTTCGGCTATCACTTTAGGTGGATTGGTGACGGTGCTGCAGCCTGTTTCGTCGGCGTTAAAAATCATATGGGGAAGAAAATTGTGTTTGCGTAAAACAGTGGTCAGTTTCTCAAAAAAGTTGTTTACATTTGTTTTATTAAAACTTGTTGCACGGGATAGAGAAGTGCTTTCAGGTTTTCGCACAGCTAAGTCTTTGTGTCTGCTCATAAACCCTTTGAGCCAATCGTCACTAGCAGTTTCAATTTCCTTCCATTTATCTGGGCAAATATCATCAGCCATGGCATAATCAAATGCTAGCTTCTTAGTTTGCTGCCTAGTTAGGCCATAGCACATTTTAGAAGCCGTCTTTAAATAATCTGCGAGCATATTCTCCTGGTCTCTTGTAAAAATACGCTTATTCCCTATATTAGGACAGTGTTTATAAGATAATTCACCAGAAGCTTTTACTTTTTTAACTATTTTAGCTAAATAAGCCCTCGATATATTTAAGGCAAGTGCAGTTTTGTTTATGGACTGACCTTTCTGCAAAACTTCACTGACTGCTTCTTCGATTGCCTCTTTTTCGGGTCTTTTTCGTTTTTCTGAACCAGGTTTCTCCATAATGTAATTTCTGAAGCAAATAGTTAAATAATATACGAAATAAATTGCATATTCAAACGGGTTATAAAAGAGCCGGCTATTAAAGAGCCAGCTCTTTTGAGGCCCATTAACCCGGCTCTTTCATAACTTATTTTAAAAAAAACTATAAACTTCGAAATAACAACAATATCAAAACTTTTGCGGCTTAGTTTTTACGCAGTTACAAGGCCAAATATATGCAAAAACCCAGTCCACAATCTATGTATCTATATTTGTTTACAGTAAAATACAAAAACACAACTCAAATGGAGCAAAATACTTACTTTTTAGTGTCAAAAACTTTAACTTGATGTACAGGTGTCCGTTGGTTTCGGCGAACTATCAAACGTTTATGGGTGATGGGAAATCAGTGTTGCCACTTAAAAATAATATTACCAACCAAATTCGTTCTTAAGCTACCGAAATAATGCAGGTGGCTCTTTCAAAGCTTGGCTCCTTCATGCCACTTCTCCCCTACTTATCGACACATATACCCGTCAGTCATAGTGTGTTAGAGTAGTAATTTGTTAGTTCGTTTAGAAGACATTCGGGGGGTCATCGGGCCAGTTTAGGGTCCGCTGCTTTGGCTGCAGTTTATTTCAATCAACATAAAGTAAATGCTGGAGCAGTAATTATTCCACTCATAGTCTTTCTATGTTCAATGTCTTAGATTGAACACTCTACCCCCTCCCCCAAGGGCTTGTAGACTTTGAATGTTTGGAAAGCGGTAATGTTAATCTGAAAAGAAATTATAAACACTCATTATATTTTTCTCAAATGACAACAAAAAGTGTCAGTCGTCCAAAAGACATTTACCTATTGTTATTCCAGCTTTTTTCGAAACATTTATGTGACAATGAAACTTTCTCTCTAGGTCAAGAGCCTTATTGATATTTCAGACACAATTGCGTTACGAAAAGTTTTAATCATTCATTCATCTAAGAAATTACTTTTGAATGAATAATGAAGTCAAAAAGATTTATATTCAGAACTTGCAACTGCAAAAGCTAGGAGGAATATAATAATTATGATGAAACTAACTTAAAGCTCACTTATACTGTACACTCTTACTGCAGACTTACGTTTATATATTATATCCCTGCCATTCTTTTTATTATTATTTAGTATTTGATTACGAATTTCTGATATAGAGTAAGTACCAAAAAGAGCCAGTAAAACGTACTTTTTGCTCATAATTTCTTATTTAGATATTTGCAACCTGTCCATAATTTTTCTTAAAAAACGTAATATACTTTTTATTATGTAGCTTTCGTTATACTATGCATTTATGGTTTTTCCTAAAGAACTAATAAAGAGAGCTGAAGCATATATGTGTATTCTCTTGTAGCAATTTTACATTCCTTTCAAATGCGTTATAACTGAGTTGTACTGTAATACTTATTTAAATATCGCATTTTATTTATTTATTTCAAACAATGGCGTTCTATGTCCTTTAATATCCACAATATATTACGTCAGGATAACCCACTTCTTTACAAATGCAGTTATTATGACAATTGTTTACATTAACGAATCAATTAAATAATATACGTCGTTTTATATATTATACAATAATGAATATAAATTACTGATTTAACGCGCACCTACCTGTGATTTTTTATTTATTTTGTTGACATTATTGCGAAAAAGGATATTTTTCAAAAGCGCTGGTTGTTATACGGTATGCCTTTGTATACATTTGGATAATGTCTACTACGTTTTGTACAATCATCTAATATTTCGAGGAATAGGAGCCCACACTACAAAAGTGAACAACACGTAATATTCCGCGTGAACATATATAGCAAAAATTTTGAACATGTTTTCCAACATTTTTTTGTTTCTATTATCAAACATTTCTTAAAGTTAAAAGCACTGTTTTCTCAAACTTCTGGCGAAAATATTCAATAATTCAATAATAAGACAAATCTTACAACTCTATAGGTAACATCAGGATGTAATTATGAAATTATAGGGGTTTGTTTCGTCCATTGAACTGAAACTAAACTAGGTAAATACAATATGTGCGATTTAGGTTGGTACGACATCTTTTCTGTCATGAAGGGCTAATTAAACACATAATAGAAACAGAAACGGGAATTATGAGAGGCAGGGGTAACAAAAATTAGTGCAGTTGCTTTAGAGCAGCGGTTCCCAAATGGTGTTCCGCGGGAACCTAGTGTTCCGAGAGGGGTCACAGGTGTTCCGCGAGATACGAAGATTTTGCCCTAATAATAATATACAAAATTCTGTGAAAAGCAATCGTTCTGTATCTAACTATAAACGAACATCTATTGAAACTCAAAAAGGCCTTGAAAGAATATTTTCAAGAAGAGTCACCCAGTCACAGGATAGCCAACAAAATGTACGTAGCAAGTGATTGAATGCGGCTTTGTAATGCCGTATCTTCCCGCATGCGTGATCCTACCAGAGCCGGACTAACCCTTATCTATGCTTTCAAATAGGGGACTTTCCGACCACTAAACATTTACTTAATTTTCTTGTTTCAGAAACACCCTGTATATTGAAACGATAAATAAATGCAATTAATAAGTTATATTGTCTATTAAAGTAAGCTAAAATATCTAAAGTAATAAAAAGATAAACGTATCGGTATATAAAAAAGAAAATCTTAATAAGTAAATAGCTGGGTAGAAAAGCATTTAACTAGAAAACATCAGCATGAGAAATGAAATAGCAACTTCAAAAGAAATTAATGATTCCAACGACATGACAATAGATAATATTCTTAATGCGAATACCCTGTGAAAGTAAAAGCAAACAATATGTAATAAATTCGCAATGGTTATTATTTTAGATGTTGTTTAGGATATGCTAACTAAAACGTTCTATTTAACATAACAAATTTTAGTACTGAAAATATAAAGTTGTAGAAAGTAATATTCATTACAATGTGATTTGAGGGGAAAATTCAGAAAAACTTTCTACTTTTTTTAAAAAGGAATATTTACTAAAAGTACTTCCGTTTATTCTTTCATAGCAATAGAAATGGAAATGGAAATGGAAAGAGAATGGAAGAGGTTAGAGTATGTAGTCGAAGTACCCACAAAAATATCTAGATTTCGTATATCAGTCCCAAATATGTTTTCATTAATTCTAAAATATAGAGATATGTTATGTTAACTAATTCATCAATTAAATAAATTCATCACTTAAATAAAGTTTAGCCATGCGTATTGTATTCTTTTTAGTGCAAATTGTAGGAGCTTCTCGTATTTTTGAAATAGAAAGTATTCTTAAAAATTATGCATGTTCATGAACAGAAATTTGACGGAAATTTTTTTAATCCGCAAGGGTATCTTCAGATCTGCAAAAATGACAAAAATACAAATAAAACAAACGCAAAACTAGGAAGAATATGTGTAATTGGACAAAAACCATGTATATATGATTGGTATCGATTATTTAATTCAATAATCAAAAGAACAAACAGAATAGCTCAAAACCCCAACGCCAAAACAAGACACTGTAGTTGTCCGAAGCACTTTTCGGTAACAAAGTTACCTTCTTCAAAGACTGAAGTAAACTAAACCTAAAAGAGAACTAATCCTAATTTATACTGATAGTTGTTAAGGTTCAGTGAACATGACCCGGTGCCAACAAGGTAGATGTTCAATGGACCTTAACATCAACATCATAAACGTAATTAAACTAGACTAAATAGCGGAGATCCAGGGATAGGACCGTTGTCATTGTTAAGAACAAAAACATTTATAAAAATAAACAAATTGTTCTTAACAATGACAACGGTCCTATCCCTGGATCTCCACTGTTTAGTCTAGTTTAATTACTTTTGTAATTGTTAAGGTCCATTGAACATCAACCCTGTTGTCATTGAACTATGTTCACTGAACCTTAACAACTATTAGTGTAAATCAGGATTTGTTCCGTTTTAGATTTAGTTCACTTCAGTCCCTGAAGAAGGTAACCTTGTTACCGAAAAGTGCTTCGCACAACTTCAGTGTCGTGTTTTTGCGTTGGGGTTTGAGCTATTTTATTTGTTCTACAACAACCGCCAAAGTTTTTCCAATCTTATATATTCCCATATAATACTTAAAGTCTTGATTGTGAGTATTCGGAAGAACTTCCTGTTTTATAATATAACATATGAATTATGGTAGTGTCATCATCATAAGGTCATGAAAGAATCCACTTCAATTTTACTTAAAACCGTGAGAAGAAGATCCACGACAATTTTCAAGGTGATGGTTGAAGTGAGAAATATGAGTCGAACTAAATAAAGACAGAAGAGATTGAAAGATTATTTGTGGAATTTACCTATAAATGATCTAAGGAAAGCACAGAAAAACCGGACCAGAGCAGACGAACTCGTAATCGAATTGGTGTCCTTCCGAATGCCAAGCAATCATCTAAAACTGTAGGTCATGCCGCTCGGTCTAATAACAAAAAGCTTAATGCACTCCATATACTTGAACTTGTCAATTTTTTTTAGATCATTCACCCTTATTATCTCTGCACATCCTATTTGCACCGTTTTTCCTGCACATGCCTAAATAAAGATGGATTTTGCATCCATGTATCTGTAGCCGAGTTGATTTGACATTCTTTTAATTGCTCCTGGTTCAGTTATAACTCCCTTAAAGCCTCTTCCTTTTCTTCGTCCTATCTATTTTTTATACCAATCTTTAAGATTATCTTTCCATATTTCAAATATCTTTCTCTATGTGTCCTTTCGTATATCTCCCTTATCCCATCTCATATTTAACTACTCTTTTTCTTAATTCCTCTGTCATATTTCCACTATTTAATTCTCTCCTAATCAAATAATTCACTTCAATTTTATTTAAAACCTTGAGAAGAAGATCCAGGACAATTTTCAAGGTGATGGTTGAGGTGAAAAAAATGAGCCGGATTAAATAAAGACAGAAGAGAATGAAAGATTATCTGTGGAATTTACCTAAAAATGATCCAAGGAAAGCACAGAAAAACCGGACCAGAGCAGACGAACTCGTAATCGAATTGCTGTCCTCTCCCGAATGCCAAGCAATGATCTAAACCTTTAGGTCATGCCGCTCGATCCCATAACAAAGCATTCATACACTCCAGATACTTGAACTTGTCAATTTTTTTTAGATCATTCACCCTTATTATCTCTGCACATCCTATTTGCATGGTTTTTCCTGCACATGCCTAAATCCATCTTCATCCGTTCATTTAATTGCTCCTGGCTCAGTTTTAACTCCCTTAAAGCCTCTCCCTTCTCTTCATCCTATCTATTTTTTATACCAATCTTTAAGATTATCTTTCCATATTTCAAATATCTTTCTCTATGTGTCCTTTCGTATATCTCCCTTATCCCATCTCATATTTAACTACTCTTTTTCTTAATTCCTCTGTCATATTTCCACTATTTAATTCTCTCCTAATCAAATAATTCACTTCAATTTTATTTAAAACCTTGAGAAGAAGATCCAGGACAATTTTCAAGGTGATGGTTGAGGTGAAAAAAATGAGCCGGATTAAATAAAGACAGAAGAGAATGAAAGATTATCTGTGGAATTTACCTAAAAATGATCCAAGGAAAGCACAGAAAAACCGGACCAGAGCAGACGAACTCGTAATCGAATTGCTGTCCTCTCCCGAATGCCAAGCAATGATCTAAACCTTTAGGTCATGCCGCTCGATCCCATAACAAAGCATTCATACACTCCAGATACTTGAACTTGTCAATTTTTTTTAGATCATTCACCCTTATTATCTCTGCACATCCTATTTGCATGGTTTTTCCTGCACATGCCTAAATCCATCTTCATCCGTTCATTTAATTGCTCCTGGCTCAGTTTTAACTCCCTTAAAGCCTCTCCCTTCTCTTCATCCTATCTATTTTTTATACCAATCTTTAAGATTATCTTTCCATATTTCAAATATCTTTCTCTATGTGTCCTTTCGTATATCTCCCTTATCCCATCTCATATTTAACTACTCTTTTTCTTAATTCCTCTGTCATATTTCCACTATTTAATTCTCTCCTAATCAAATAATTCACTTCAATTTTATTTAAAACCTTGAGAAGAAGATCCAGGACAATTTTCAAGGTGATGGTTGAGGTGAAAAAAATGAGCCGGATTAAATAAAGACAGAAGAGAATGAAAGATTATCTGTGGAATTTACCTAAAAATGATCCAAGGAAAGCACAGAAAAACCGGACCAGAGCAGACGAACTCGTAATCGAATTGCTGTCCTCTCCCGAATGCCAAGCAATGATCTAAACCTTTAGGTCATGCCGCTCGATCCCATAACAAAGCATTCATACACTCCAGATACTTGAACTTGTCAATTTTTTTTAGATCATTCACCCTTATTATCTCTGCACATCCTATTTGCATGGTTTTTCCTGCACATGCCTAAATCCATCTTCATCCGTTCATTTAATTGCTCCTGGCTCAGTTTTAACTCCCTTAAAGCCTCTCCCTTCTCTTCATCCTATCTATTTTTTATACCAATCTTTAAGATTATCTTTCCATATTTCAAATATCTTTCTCTATGTGTCCTTTCGTATATCTCCCTTATCCCATCTCATATTTAACTACTCTTTTTCTTAATTCCTCTGTCATATTTCCACTATTTAATTCTCTCCTAATCAAATAATTCACTTCAATTTTATTTAAAACCTTGAGAAGAAGATCCAGGACAATTTTCAAGGTGATGGTTGAGGTGAAAAAAATGAGCCGGATTAAATAAAGACAGAAGAGAATGAAAGATTATCTGTGGAATTTACCTAAAAATGATCCAAGGAAAGCACAGAAAAACCGGACCAGAGCAGACGAACTCGTAATCGAATTGCTGTCCTCTCCCGAATGCCAAGCAATGATCTAAACCTTTAGGTCATGCCGCTCGATCCCATAACAAAGCATTCATACACTCCAGATACTTGAACTTGTCAATTTTTTTTAGATCATTCACCCTTATTATCTCTGCACATCCTATTTGCATGGTTTTTCCTGCACATGCCTAAATCCATCTTCATCCGTTCATTTAATTGCTCCTGGCTCAGTTTTAACTCCCTTAAAGCCTCTCCCTTCTCTTCATCCTATCTATTTTTTATACCAATCTTTAAGATTATCTTTCCATATTTCAAATATCTTTCTCTATGTGTCCTTTCGTATATCTCCCTTATCCCATCTCATATTTAACTACTCTTTTTCTTAATTCCTCTGTCATATTTCCACTATTTAATTCTCTCCTAATCAAATAATTCACTTCAATTTTATTTAAAACCTTGAGAAGAAGATCCAGGACAATTTTCAAGGTGATGGTTGAGGTGAAAAAAATGAGCCGGATTAAATAAAGACAGAAGAGAATGAAAGATTATCTGTGGAATTTACCTAAAAATGATCCAAGGAAAGCACAGAAAAACCGGACCAGAGCAGACGAACTCGTAATCGAATTGCTGTCCTCTCCCGAATGCCAAGCAATGATCTAAACCTTTAGGTCATGCCGCTCGATCCCATAACAAAGCATTCATACACTCCAGATACTTGAACTTGTCAATTTTTTTTAGATCATTCACCCTTATTATCTCTGCACATCCTATTTGCATGGTTTTTCCTGCACATGCCTAAATCCATCTTCATCCGTTCATTTAATTGCTCCTGGCTCAGTTTTAACTCCCTTAAAGCCTCTCCCTTCTCTTCATCCTATCTATTTTTTATACCAATCTTTAAGATTATCTTTCCATATTTCAAATATCTTTCTCTATGTGTCCTTTCGTATATCTCCCTTATCCCATCTCATATTTAACTACTCTTTTTCTTAATTCCTCTGTCATATTTCCACTATTTAATTCTCTCCTAATCAAATAATTCACTTCAATTTTATTTAAAACCTTGAGAAGAAGATCCAGGACAATTTTCAAGGTGATGGTTGAGGTGAAAAAAATGAGCCGGATTAAATAAAGACAGAAGAGAATGAAAGATTATCTGTGGAATTTACCTAAAAATGATCCAAGGAAAGCACAGAAAAACCGGACCAGAGCAGACGAACTCGTAATCGAATTGCTGTCCTCTCCCGAATGCCAAGCAATGATCTAAACCTTTAGGTCATGCCGCTCGATCCCATAACAAAGCATTCATACACTCCAGATACTTGAACTTGTCAATTTTTTTTAGATCATTCACCCTTATTATCTCTGCACATCCTATTTGCATGGTTTTTCCTGCACATGCCTAAATCCATCTTCATCCGTTCATTTAATTGCTCCTGGCTCAGTTTTAACTCCCTTAAAGCCTCTCCCTTCTCTTCATCCTATCTATTTTTTATACCAATCTTTAAGATTATCTTTCCATATTTCAAATATCTTTCTCTATGTGTCCTTTCGTATATCTCCCTTATCCCATCTCATATTTAACTACTCTTTTTCTTAATTCCTCTGTCATATTTCCACTATTTAATTCTCTCCTAATCAAATAATTCACTTCAATTTTATTTAAAACCTTGAGAAGAAGATCCAGGACAATTTTCAAGGTGATGGTTGAGGTGAAAAAAATGAGCCGGATTAAATAAAGACAGAAGAGAATGAAAGATTATCTGTGGAATTTACCTAAAAATGATCCAAGGAAAGCACAGAAAAACCGGACCAGAGCAGACGAACTCGTAATCGAATTGCTGTCCTCTCCCGAATGCCAAGCAATGATCTAAACCTTTAGGTCATGCCGCTCGATCCCATAACAAAGCATTCATACACTCCAGATACTTGAACTTGTCAATTTTTTTTAGATCATTCACCCTTATTATCTCTGCACATCCTATTTGCATGGTTTTTCCTGCACATGCCTAAATCCATCTTCATCCGTTCATTTAATTGCTCCTGGCTCAGTTTTAACTCCCTTAAAGCCTCTCCCTTCTCTTCATCCTATCTATTTTTTATACCAATCTTTAAGATTATCTTTCCATATTTCAAATATCTTTCTCTATGTGTCCTTTCGTATATCTCCCTTATCCCATCTCATATTTAACTACTCTTTTTCTTAATTCCTCTGTCATATTTCCACTATTTAATTCTCTCCTAATCAAATAATTCACTTCAATTTTATTTAAAACCTTGAGAAGAAGATCCAGGACAATTTTCAAGGTGATGGTTGAGGTGAAAAAAATGAGCCGGATTAAATAAAGACAGAAGAGAATGAAAGATTATCTGTGGAATTTACCTAAAAATGATCCAAGGAAAGCACAGAAAAACCGGACCAGAGCAGACGAACTCGTAATCGAATTGCTGTCCTCTCCCGAATGCCAAGCAATGATCTAAACCTTTAGGTCATGCCGCTCGATCCCATAACAAAGCATTCATACACTCCAGATACTTGAACTTGTCAATTTTTTTTAGATCATTCACCCTTATTATCTCTGCACATCCTATTTGCATGGTTTTTCCTGCACATGCCTAAATCCATCTTCATCCGTTCATTTAATTGCTCCTGGCTCAGTTTTAACTCCCTTAAAGCCTCTCCCTTCTCTTCATCCTATCTATTTTTTATACCAATCTTTAAGATTATCTTTCCATATTTCAAATATCTTTCTCTATGTGTCCTTTCGTATATCTCCCTTATCCCATCTCATATTTAACTACTCTTTTTCTTAATTCCTCTGTCATATTTCCACTATTTAATTCTCTCCTAATCAAATAATTCACTTCAATTTTATTTAAAACCTTGAGAAGAAGATCCAGGACAATTTTCAAGGTGATGGTTGAGGTGAAAAAAATGAGCCGGATTAAATAAAGACAGAAGAGAATGAAAGATTATCTGTGGAATTTACCTAAAAATGATCCAAGGAAAGCACAGAAAAACCGGACCAGAGCAGACGAACTCGTAATCGAATTGCTGTCCTCTCCCGAATGCCAAGCAATGATCTAAACCTTTAGGTCATGCCGCTCGATCCCATAACAAAGCATTCATACACTCCAGATACTTGAACTTGTCAATTTTTTTTAGATCATTCACCCTTATTATCTCTGCACATCCTATTTGCATGGTTTTTCCTGCACATGCCTAAATCCATCTTCATCCGTTCATTTAATTGCTCCTGGCTCAGTTTTAACTCCCTTAAAGCCTCTCCCTTCTCTTCATCCTATCTATTTTTTATACCAATCTTTAAGATTATCTTTCCATATTTCAAATATCTTTCTCTATGTGTCCTTTCGTATATCTCCCTTATCCCATCTCATATTTAACTACTCTTTTTCTTAATTCCTCTGTCATATTTCCACTATTTAATTCTCTCCTAATCAAATAATTCACTTCAATTTTATTTAAAACCTTGAGAAGAAGATCCAGGACAATTTTCAAGGTGATGGTTGAGGTGAAAAAAATGAGCCGGATTAAATAAAGACAGAAGAGAATGAAAGATTATCTGTGGAATTTACCTAAAAATGATCCAAGGAAAGCACAGAAAAACCGGACCAGAGCAGACGAACTCGTAATCGAATTGCTGTCCTCTCCCGAATGCCAAGCAATGATCTAAACCTTTAGGTCATGCCGCTCGATCCCATAACAAAGCATTCATACACTCCAGATACTTGAACTTGTCAATTTTTTTTAGATCATTCACCCTTATTATCTCTGCACATCCTATTTGCATGGTTTTTCCTGCACATGCCTAAATCCATCTTCATCCGTTCATTTAATTGCTCCTGGCTCAGTTTTAACTCCCTTAAAGCCTCTCCCTTCTCTTCATCCTATCTATTTTTTATACCAATCTTTAAGATTATCTTTCCATATTTCAAATATCTTTCTCTATGTGTCCTTTCGTATATCTCCCTTATCCCATCTCATATTTAACTACTCTTTTTCTTAATTCCTCTGTCATATTTCCACTATTTAATTCTCTCCTAATCAAATAATTCACTTCAATTTTATTTAAAACCTTGAGAAGAAGATCCAGGACAATTTTCAAGGTGATGGTTGAGGTGAAAAAAATGAGCCGGATTAAATAAAGACAGAAGAGAATGAAAGATTATCTGTGGAATTTACCTAAAAATGATCCAAGGAAAGCACAGAAAAACCGGACCAGAGCAGACGAACTCGTAATCGAATTGCTGTCCTCTCCCGAATGCCAAGCAATGATCTAAACCTTTAGGTCATGCCGCTCGATCCCATAACAAAGCATTCATACACTCCAGATACTTGAACTTGTCAATTTTTTTTAGATCATTCACCCTTATTATCTCTGCACATCCTATTTGCATGGTTTTTCCTGCACATGCCTAAATCCATCTTCATCCGTTCATTTAATTGCTCCTGGCTCAGTTTTAACTCCCTTAAAGCCTCTCCCTTCTCTTCATCCTATCTATTTTTTATACCAATCTTTAAGATTATCTTTCCATATTTCAAATATCTTTCTCTATGTGTCCTTTCGTATATCTCCCTTATCCCATCTCATATTTAACTACTCTTTTTCTTAATTCCTCTGTCATATTTCCACTATTTAATTCTCTCCTAATCAAATAATTCACTTCAATTTTATTTAAAACCTTGAGAAGAAGATCCAGGACAATTTTCAAGGTGATGGTTGAGGTGAAAAAAATGAGCCGGATTAAATAAAGACAGAAGAGAATGAAAGATTATCTGTGGAATTTACCTAAAAATGATCCAAGGAAAGCACAGAAAANATCCATATATTTAAATGGACCTTGTTGGAGCATACGTAATCCTAAAATGTAGCATCGTACTACAGATGGCGTTTACCGCGCCATTTGTGGTATTTTCTAAAACGCGCTGTTAAGACAGCAGGTAAAAGTTGGTCTGTGTTCTGTCGGAGCTGCCTACGACGCGCTGATGAGATCCAAAAAGATCGAGATCGCGATACGTGGTTTCGACAGAATACAGACCACTTCGAATTATTTTATTCGTGTATATGACTGACAAATTATATTATTAAGTCTGATGATGTCATTATGAGTTTTAGGTCATGCAGGACTCTTTGTATAGAGTACCGTTTTTTCGTAAGATTAAAATTCCCATATGCCGTCAACTTAAGTAGACACACTGTATATAATGTACTTGTAATATATGTAGATAATAAAAATATTGAAATGTTACACTCGTGTCGTGCCAATGGAATATTAATCAAGTTCTTTATATTAATTCGGTTGGCTGTTAAGTTGTTATTATGAAACGATTTCGCCTTATAATTTTCTTGGGGATTCCCCAACTGAATGGCCGACTGAATTAATATTGGAATAAACGAAAGAGAAAGCGGCCGCAAGACAATTATACGTCTGTGTGAAGGCGGCTATTGGAATTAGAGCTTTGTTCCGTTCTTAAAAAGACGCTTCAGCTGACTTTCATTTTGATTATTTTTCTTGCGTGATACTTACTGTTTTTACACTCTATTTGCATTTTAATGAAGCAAGAAGCGAAGAACATCCTTTAAACAAACGTTTGAAACATATTAAATAAAGAAAACAATATCATCGATGTACAATCATTGTAATTAGTCAATTGTCTTTTAAAATATAAATCCTAAAGAAAGCATGCATCTCATCTGAAAGTATATGAACTTCTTCTGTGTATACATACCTGCCAATGTAAAAATATACCTATTTTTAAACGGAATTGCCTATAATTATATGATACTTTTAATTATATATTTATATTTTTGTATATTATAGCAGAATTGTTATTGTTGTACATGTGCTTCATCATCATTTCATTTCATCAAGTCGTCAGTCCTAAGACTGGTTGGAGACACACCTCCATTCTTTCCTTCCCTGAGTTAATCTCTGCATTTCCCTAAAACTAGAATATCCCACATCCTTATCTATTTGCGAACAGTAATCTAATCTAGGTCTTCCTCTACTCCTCTTAACTCCTTCTTGTGTCTCTAATATGTATCTGACTTCATGCCTAAGAAGATGCCCTACCAACCTATCCCGCCTATTTCTTAATGACTTCCATAGAATCCTCTGCTCTCCTATTCTTTGTAATATCTCTGTTGAGACCTTTTCTTGGAAAGAGAAATCTCGAAATTGTAAAGAACTGTAAATAGATTGTAAATTTAGAAAGTGCAGGAACAATTTTTAGGGGACTATTTTTTAACAGCATGTCGAGGGTGGTCGGTCATGTCATAAATTGTAAGTTGTAGTTTTCTAGAAATCGTACCGTACCGTCATGAAGTGGCCCTGACTAAGTAACCGAGGGTGAGGGGTGGCGACGGTACTGGATACATTTTAACTTAAGTTTTTCGAGGAGACTAAAATTGAACTCCAATAAGGACAGTTGACTTGTAACAAAAAAAAGAAAAAACTTTGTACTTGCACAAAAAATAAAAATTAATTCGAACTACAATCTGTATTTTAATACAGCGTTTTAACGATTGGTTAATACGCAACAATCTCTTTATTTCTTACCTTCTCTATCCACAGTACACCCGTAAAGTGTCGGGCTCCAAACATACACGTTTAGCAATCTTTTTCGAATTTCTAAATTGACCATTCGTGAGTGTACAAATAACTTCTTTTTACTGAGGACAACTCGACCCTACGCTATCCCCTGCTTTATATCCCTACTACTCCTTCCGTCCTGACTTATCAGACTTCTTATTTCTTCTAATTTTTCGTCTCCTATCTTTATATTCCCTTGCATACCAGTATTTTTGTTTTATTTTTATTTATTTTCACACAATACTGTTTTGTCAATAACTCCTTGCTAAATGCTAATACAGCTATACATTCATAATTTTAATAATTCAGATATCTAATAATAAATACTTCTTAGGTGAATTCTTGTCACTATTTGAAAATATTGGTATTTATTTTTGATTATTGTTTATATTATTTATCAATACGATTTTAATAATTTACTTCTTTTTCCATTGAACAATTCGTTATTCTTCTTCTTTGTTTCAGAATGAAACTTAAAATAGTTATTTTTTGTATAATTGTGACGCTCCTGCATGCTTCTGAGTCATCAGAAGGTAACAGTTGGTCTTGGAGCGAAGACTCTGAAAATCCAAGTTCTCCGGATACACAAAAATTTGACTCCGAAGATGCCATCCCTGCTGCTTCTGCTTATGACCAAGGAGACACCAATGATTTCAATGCAACCGCCATTGAAGAGCTTGTAGATGACATATTGGTTTCAAAGAGACAAGGGCGAAAATTAAATGGATTTGACGATTTATCGCCTGACGATTCCAACCTACAACAAGCACTGGACAATGGAAATGATGGCGAAGCAAGAAGTATAATAAAAAATCGTCTTTGCTTACTTGGATTAGTGAAGGTAAATGTACGTTTTATTATTATTATTATTTTTTTTTTACAATGGAAATAATTTTAAATAAAAGTCAAGGTTATAGTAAACTACTTTTTTAATCAGATCATTTTACTTTTTCTTACATGGACGTCGCGAAGTTAATGAAAAAATAAAATAAGTTATGCAATTACAGTAGGAGAAGTCTTTGTCTTGTTTAACAATCACTCATCATCTGATAAAATCTTTTCATGCCTAGATGTCTTCATTGTACATGTGAACTTGCGTACATATGTAGCTAAGCAGTAGCTTAACTGATAAGAAGTCAGAGATAAACAGTGACGATATGTTACTATAAAAAATAGGAAATAAGCAGCCCAAGAACTAAAAACCTTGAACCCAAAACGAAACTTTAACACACATCTACTACTTATAATAAAAATCTGAACTTTTAATTAATGGTAACGTGCTAAAGTTTATGATTATACATTATTTAGAGAAAACTTTTAATCTCTCTAATGAATGATTAAATCAGGTAATACTTAAAATTTTGGTTATTTATTTTAAAGAAGACAGATAATAAACAAAACATTTGCTTTCCTTAAGCTTTAAAAGTTTAGTGTTTTTTTTTCTCTTTTACCATTTTTTTTATTATTTCTAGTGTAATGAAGATCAAGTCCAAGGAAAACATTCTTACATATCGCCAGAAGAATTAGTATATGCTCNTGAAGAAGGTAACTTTGTTACCGAAAAGTGCTTCGGACAACTACAGTGTCTTGCTTTGGCGTTGGGGTTTTGAGCTATTCTGTTTGTTCTACAACAACCGCCAAAGTTTTTCCAATCTTCATATTTCAATAATAATCAAAAGTGTAGTATTTTATGAAGAAGTGATATGGAGAAGGAAAGAGTAAAAATGTAGAAAATATGGAGAAGGAAACATGGGTTTTAAACTTAGAAAAAGTTCACCTGAACATATTGTAGAACATGTGAGAAGATACAGTTGACACGTTCAAAATTAGCATCCGCAATAAAATTATCGCATTTACTTTCTTGTTACAACTTACTAACTAGAATAGAGCGGTTGCCAACAGAACGCTTACTTTTATTCACAACAGATGTTGTAGGGAATATCGTAAACATAGAAAAGAGATGTCAGGTAGAAACTGCAGCGGACACTAATAAAGAAAAAGAAATAACACACCAATTTACGGTTAACAGAAAAAGATGCAGATAAGCAGAATGTGAGCATGTTGCCAGCATCGGACTTTAAAGGAAGTTCAACATTATCAGGAATTTAGAAAAGCACAGACGCTTGTTTAATATATAATTTTAACTATACAAATATAAAGTCCACCCTGATTTTTTTACGTACTTAACCAACCTCTAACCGTTGCAGCACTTAGTATTATTCGGTTATCTCTTTTCATTTTGTCTTTAATACTCATGATGCATTTCCTTACTTAAGAAGAACGTGTTCAAAACGTAGCAAATGACTACAGTTCCAAGTGGAAATAAGAAAGAAGATATGTCATTCCCATAGTTAATTTATTGCTGACTTTGCGAATTTTGCGTTCCAACTATAGTTGAGAGTAGTAAGATATGAAGAAAAAAATAAGACAACTGTAGAAAATGGCTATTAGAAGATAAATCTGGAGACAAAGTATTGAAAATCGGTATAGAGAACAAATATGATAAGGAAAGAGAAAAAGCGGTAGCAGGGTTAATTATAAGCCATGAGCAACTATGAGAATGGAGAAAAGAAGTAATGGATATAGGGAATATGGTAAAGAAAACGAGCTACGAAATAACAAGGAGGAGAGACTTATAATGTATACAAAAGTAGAAATATGCGAAACAGTTGAAACAATTTCTGTAGGAAGAGAGGCAAGGGGATTTATTATTGGAGTATTTGAGGGAATGAAAGGATATACCTGTAGAAGGGGAAATTAATGTAATGAAACCAGGTACTGAAAATGCTTAATATATGGAAAAGAGAATGAGACGTTAAGACATGTTTTAGAAGAGGGTGTAAAAGATAATGCAAGACAAGGATGTAGAGCATTTATAAATGAGAATGATAGGAGGCTGACAATATTGAAAGAAATTTTAAAGAAAAGAAAAAGGGAAAGGGAGGGTAGATAAGAATAGTCAGGCAAATAAATGTTTTGAAGTAGGTATAAGTAAAAATAAAAATATATATTATCTTGTTTCGTCGATGTCATTATAGAATTACTTTTTGTCTTGGTGTAATAGGTTTATGACGGGGTAGGATAATAAGCAAGGTAGGATTTTTGGTATAAGTGTAGATGTAGCATGAAGGGTGGGAATGGATAAAGAATGAGATCTAAATAACTGAGGAAGTTTGAATAAAACATATTTATATACAGAGATATTTCTTCTATATGTATATTATCAATTGGAATTAGGGGATGATTATTGAAAAATATTTGATATAAGAGATCTCATCAATTCAAATTTATTGTTTGTACGTAGGACAAACAGGTAAGGTATTTCAATTAAAATTTAAAAAACATACATGAAAGAAAAAAACCTGCATTAAATTTAAAACAAACTCTAAAAATGAAGAGATTAATTGATTCCGTACCGACTAAATACAATTTTCTTAACAATATAAACTTTGTAAATAAGTTTTCTTTAGGTACATATTCATCAACAACTAAAATGCAGCGGAATATGTCTTTTTCTTTGTATTTTAATTAATTTTGTGAATATGAAGATTGGAAAAACTTTGGCGGTTGTTGTAGAACAAACAAAATAGCTCAAACCCCAACGCCAAAACACGACACTGTAGTTGTTCATGGTGATGGAGCTATTTTGTTTGTTCTACAATTTTCTGAATGTACCATGTTTTTTTTTATAAATATGGTGTTACTAATGAAAATCTTCCATGTAAAATATCATCCATCTGATTATTACTTTTTTATAACTAGTCCTTAATGCTTCACTTGTTAATTAAATAACATCAAAGCATTTATTTTTTTGCTGTGAGGCTCTTATTGTTTCAGATGACATCTATATTATGATTCCATTTCCTTTGTTTTTAATAAAAAGTTTTGGCTAATTTTGTTTAACTGTTGAAAATAAAAAGTACCATTAAAGCTAAACCTTTTTCTTAAGACCAATCAATCAATGTTTACCATTTTTTGGGTAGTCTCCTTTTCTTATGGAAGGACTATGGCCCAAACTCCTATAACCTAACAGAACCTAACCTAACCTTTCCGATCCACGGTAATTTTTAACATCTTGTCGGTCCTTTATGCCATTATTGAAAATCAAATATAAATGTTAACTCCAAATTCTCAAATAAAATTTGCAAGTAACTTTGAGGTGAACAACACAGCCAGTATACACATAATTCAATTTCTTACATTACATTATTACATAATTGTTATTAAGATGCGGATTGCAAAGGTACGGCCGAACGATGGTTTTCCCACAGCTGACCCAAATAAGCAACACCAATTTCCAAAAAAGTTTGCTGTTCAGGGTCTGTTCTATCGACTAACCTTATAAAAATAACTGGAATTAAACCATTCATTGAGCAGAATTGCAACACCAATTAAAAAACGCGTCACTGATGGTTCCTTCCCCATCTCTTCAGGATTTTCCAAGTATTCGTAATCGTGGTAGTAACATTTCACTTATATAAAGCCATCTTGTCTTTTAGTAGACATACATCTTCTGAGTTTCGCCAGTATGCAATAGAAAGTTGGTGCAACACTATAAAGTAGGGATCTGTATAAAACACCGGTGAAAATAAGTGCTTTCTTCGAGTTGGTGCGGCAACGTTATCTCTTCACAGTGTGTCATCGTCAACATCAAAGTAAGTCAAAAACTAAGTAATCAAAGCTAACAAAAGAATTCAAATTTTTATGTATACAGTGGGTACCTTTAAATGGCACTTTTATTGCATCTTTCCTTAAGTTAAGTAACTATTATGTGGCAACATAGCACATATTACTTAGAAGACAAAAAACCTTTTTATACTCACATTATAGTCAAAGAAACAGATAGAATTTTATTTTTTTTACATTTAGATATAAGCAATCAGCGTTCATAAATAAATAATGAACAAAAAACGAGACGCAATATTTTTTTTATTAATTAATTTCACTGTGACATTAGTTAATTTCTTGTGAATCAGTCTTTAAGTAAGCGTAAGAAAAAATGATTTATAATTCTTTAGAAAGTCTTAATAGTAATTTTTATTTATTTACGATTTTTTTATTTTAATATCTGAAGAGCTACGTAAAGCATGCATCTACTATATAGATGCCTTTCACGTATTAATTCTGCAGTTGAACTGCATGTGCAATTAAATGCTTTGTGGTCTAAATATTAAGATAAGTGTCTTTTATTAACAGAATTGGTCTAGTTACAGCCTTGCTAAAGATAAATTTCTTTCTACTGTTCATTCTTCTTTGTCGTCTTCTAATTATTGATGTCTATTTATTCAGTTTTATTATTTAATGAGTGTCCAATCAATTTTATCTGTATTAATTCTCTTATTCGTGTCTCGACTAATGTTTAAATGTTATGTTATTTTATTTTTATTACATCTAATACGTTGCAATATAAGAAGTTTTCAAAAGAATACATTTTTTTTTTTGGGAAATCCAGCTATTTAACTCAGATTGTGGTAGAAATGAATGGAGGGGGTGTTCGTAAATCGTATTTCAAGTGATGTTCTTCGACTCCGCAAGGCGACGTCAAAATTGACCAATATTGAAAACCTTTTCTTCGATTTTAAGTACGTTTTTTTATTTCAAATATTAAGAAGAAATCTCCTATATTTATATTAAGCGTACTAGATATAGAAACTTCTCAATCATCAAAATCGGTCAAGAATAAACCGTAATAGATAAATCAATATTGATCAAATTTGATGCCCCCTGGCGGAAAACTACCCACGGAATAGGAAAACGTCCCATTGAAACAGTATTTAGTGTCATCACCTCTATAAATTTCCACAATAACAAGCCCATCGCGAAAGACGACACTAGAATGAAGCATATAAAAAAATCTTACTGCTGTTAAATCCAACAAAAGTTAAAATAAAATGGAAAATATCTCAAAATTAGTAAAACCTTTATCACCGATAATATTTTTATTATTCTTAAGATATTAATTTCTGCTATTGCTTTAATTTTCCACAAGAATTATTGTAAAAAGGTATTTATCTGTTTTAAAATTTTTCATCAAATCGAGGAATAAAATATTCTATTCTATTACATTTAACTTAGATTGTAACAGATATACTGGATGTTTGCAGTAATTTTTAATTTCCTATGTGTAAAAGTAAAGACACTTGGAATAGTTTCACAATTTACGTTTCGTCTTATTTAAATCATCTCCAATTCTACTCTTTAGGGTTAGAGACCTATGTGTGACTAAATTTGTTTTATTAATTAGAGAAATGATTTCAAAGCCAGTCGATAATGCCTTAAAAGATATTCTCTTTAATTTTTAAAACGAAAAAATAGCTACACTAACATTAATTTTAACCTAAATATAAACTGTTTATGTTAAAAAATTATTAAGTATTTTCAGTAACGGTAATCCATTTTCTAAAAATATCAGTTCATTATTTTTCATTGTTGGTAAAATCCTTATTAGTTTAATAACTTTTAGATCTGTAAAACTGGAAAGTTCCAAACATGGTGTACTTTTCCTTTTAATGAGCGTAACTCTTTGGTTAATAGTTGTTTCCATCTGCAAAAAATTAGTATGCAACAACTTTCTTAAATTCACCCCCTCTAACGCAACTCTCTTTCAACAAAACCACTCTGGTCAACATAGAAGTGCTTGCGTCAAAATATTTACACTAATCTCACATCTCATACATCAAAAGGCAAGTTTTTTAATAACCACAACACTTTCCCATTATTATGTAAAGAGAAAGTGACTATAACAATATTCAATCGTCGATCTTAAGACATAAACACAAGCAACTACTGAAAAGGCGAGGTTAGTGACACTGAAAACGAGAACCTGGCCGTGACCGAGGCTTCAGAGAAAGTATATTTTGCTCAGTAATCATAACGACAACGGTTACGGCTAAACAAGAACTTTTCCTTTCTCAAGTTAACTCTAATTTTTGAATTTCAGCTGTTGATAAAATGCAGTCGCTGTGTAAATAAATAACCCACAAAGAAAGTGAGAGTAGCGTGACTTAACATAGGTACATAAGAAGCAAAAAACTGAAGAAAGCAATAATGTTACTGATACCTACATTACACTTGTTTTTGTTATAATATAAGACTCCGCTAATAAATAAGCAATTATCTTTACGATTAATTCAACAATAAGGAAAAGATTCGTTGATTACACTTGCTTTTTAGCCAATTGAAAACTACCTAGTTTTTATTATATGTTTTATTTATTCGCAAAAATTAATATGCCGGTATAAAATTATTTATATTTTTATAAAGTAATCCCCATCAGATACTATACACTTGTGCCAACGTATTTTCTAATCTTTGAAGCACTTCAAAAAATCAGTTTCTGTGATCCTGTTCAGCTCCTCCTTCGATGCCGTCTTTATCTTCTCAATGGTAACTTAGAGTTGTCCTTTCATCAGCCTCTTCAGTTGGGGGAACAACAAAAAGTCACAGATGGCCAGACCTAGAAAATAAGGTGACTGCGAAATTATTAGTGTATTGTTTTTGGTCAAAACTTCGCGCTCAAAAGCAACGATGTGTAAGCAGGGGCATTATTATGGTGGAAAAGCCAATTTCTGTTCTTCCACAAATTCGGAAGTTTGTTGCGGATTGCTTCGCACAAATTGCGCATAACTTTGCAGATAATATTCCCTATTGACCGTTCTACCCTGTGACAAGAATTCACGATGCACCACGCCCCTGCAATCAAAGAAAACTGTAAGCAAAACCTTCACATTCGACCTAACTTGGCACGCTTTTTTCTTGGGTCGTGCAGCAGTTTCCATTAGGATGATTGAACTTTGGTTTCCATGTCAAAACCATAAACCCATGATTCATCACCAGTTATGACCCTCTGGAGCACATTTGGATGATGGAGAACAGAGTCTAACAGCTCTTTAGCAATGTTAATGGGATGTTGTTTTTGGTTGAAATTGAGCAATTTTGGTACAAATTTCGCGGCAACCCGTCTCATACCCAAACCATTGGTAAAAATCGAATGGCCGAAGCCAATCGATATTTTTAGACCCTCAGCAAGTTCTCTAACGGTGTTTCGACGATTGGTCAATTCTATTTTCTTCACTTAATCAATGTTTCCTGTTGGTAACGTGCTCGGGCTTCCGGCACGCTCATCGTCGTTCACATCTTCTCGGCCATCTGAGAATATTTTGTACCACCGTTACTTCGGCCATAGGTAGCTTCACCATATGCCATAGTCAGCATTTAGAAAGCATCCGCGAATTTATATTGTTTTTCACACAAAATTTGATACAGATTCTTTGATCCATTTTTTAAAATAGGCAAAAATCGAAGACGAACCAAACCATTTGCAAACAAATTAACTGAACATTTAACATGACCAAACTTGTCGGTATAAGTAGGAGACATGAATACCAACATAACGCCACAAAAAATCAAAAATCAAATATAGGTAACCCGCAAAAAATTCAAAATTCGCGATACTTTTTTAACAGACCTCGTACGTGGATTAGTTGTAATGTTTTCTCTTTTCCTTCTTCATATTCATCTTCCGAGTCCCTATTTCCTATCGACATAGGAAATTTGTCCTTCCATTAAATAGTGAGTTCATATTTCGAGTGCTTTTAGTATTAATGTCAAATAGGTGAATTCAAGATAAATAGCCGATACATGCTAAATCCCGAATGCCTGAATCTTTGACGATGCTATCTAGAAAAAAATTAAAGATTGAGTGACGCAAACTAAAGAGCCTTCTAGGCTTATTATTTACACGTGTAGAAATGGCAAATCAAATGTCGTGCTTACTAGTTTAAATACAAGCAAATCCTTAAGTAATAATTTTGGAACTACTCTTCTATCTATACTTCTACTATTATTTGTTTACTACATTTATTACGAATATAAATAAGAACCGCTCGGAGCTATCTATTGCAAAATTTCATAGCCATATCGAAAGAATTTTAATGCAACATTATGATAACTTAAGGGTAAAGAAAAATAGTGAGATAAAAGATAAGAAGAAACATTACATAAGCGAACACGTGTCCGGTCAGGAAAGTTTTTTGTAATAAATTGGGAAAATCTTCTTTCTTTTACCTACCAACTATTTCCTCACCTATCAGAATGGATTATATGAAGAGAACCACCCCTAATTACTATCAACAGTTATGAATTTCACTTAAAAAAGACAATTTCAAGACTATTATAAAAATAGATTAGACTTTTTAATACCAAAAATAGAAAATGTATGCATATTTCAAAGTGAAATAGTATATGTAAAAGAAACTTAAATGACCCACAACACCTGTTTAAATTGGTTTCGTCCATGAGACGTGATTTACCGTAATAAATGACTGCAAATTTATCACTAATTATAATCGTTAATTAAGAAAGACCGTTCTACAAACAACTAAAAGGATGGGAAATTACCATATTCAAATTAGAATTAAGAATATACAGTGTGTCTACGTAAGTTGGAAGCATATGGGAAACTTCTTTATTATTTTTCTTACCAAAATAGTTAGTCTTAATAAAAAGTCCTATATGATCTAAAATATATAATGTCAACATTAGACGTAATAATTTGTCAGTCATATACAAATTTTTTTCATAAAACATGAAATTTGTGTAACAGTCAAGTACCCTTATTTCTGAATATAGCAGAAACCTTTATAAAGAAAATTTGTTGAGATATAAATGCATAAATATTTACTCATGTGGCAAGAGTATGAAGAAATATACAAAATCATAGATAAATATGGTTGCATATTTGGAACTACTTTTTAATTCTCAATAACTATTCTTTATAAAGGTTTCTGCAATTTTCAAAAATAACTGTTTCACAAATTTCATGCTTTTTGCCAAAACCTGTATATGACTAGAAAATACCACAAATGGCGCGGTAAACGCCATCTATAGTACGATGCCACATTTTAGGATTACGTATGCTCTAACAAGGTCCATTTAAATATATGGATATTTACTTGCTGAAACGATCCATATAATTAAATGGACCTTGTTGGAGCATACGTAATCCTAAAATGTAGCATCATACTACAGATGGCGTTTACCGCGCCATTTGTGGTATTTTCTAAAACGCGCTGTTAAGACAGCAGGTAAAAGTTGGTCTGTGTTCTGTCGGAGCTGCCTACGACGCGCTGATGAGATCCAAAAAGATCGAGATCGCGATACGTGGTTTCGACAGAATACAGACCACTTCGAATTATTTTATTCGTGTATATGACTGACAAATTATATTATTAAGTCTGATGATGTCATTATGAGTTTTAGGTCATGCAGGACTCTTTGTATAGAGTACCGTTTTTTCGTAAGATTAAAATTCCCATATGCCGTCAACTTAAGTAGACACACTGTATATAATGTACTTGTAATATATGTAGATAATAAAAATATTGAAATGTTACACTCGTGTCGTGCCAATGGAATATTAATCAAGTTCTTTATATTAATTCGGTTGGCTGTTAAGTTGTTATTATGAAACGATTTCGCCTTATAATTTTCTTGGGGATTCCCCAACTGAATGGCCGACTGAATTAATATTGGAATAAACGAAAGAGAAAGCGGCCGCAAGACAATTATACGTCTGTGTGAAGGCGGCTATTGGAATTAGAGCTTTGTTCCGTTCTTAAAAAGACGCTTCAGCTGACTTTCATTTTGATTATTTTTCTTGCGTGATACTTACTGTTTTTACACTCTATTTGCATTTTAATGAAGCAAGAAGCGAAGAACATCCTTTAAACAAACGTTTGAAACATATTAAATAAAGAAAACAATATCATCGATGTACAATCATTGTAATTAGTCAATTGTCTTTTAAAATATAAATCCTAAAGAAAGCATGCATCTCATCTGAAAGTATATGAACTTCTTCTGTGTATACATACCTGCCAATGTAAAAATATACCTATTTTTAAACGGAATTGCCTATAATTATATGATACTTTTAATTATATATTTATATTTTTGTATATTATAGCAGAATTGTTATTGTTGTACATGTGCTTCATCATCATTTCATTTCATCAAGTCGTCAGTCCTAAGACTGGTTGGAGACACACCTCCATTCTTTCCTTCCCTGAGTTAATCTCTGCATTTCCCTAAAACTAGAATATCCCACATCCTTATCTATTTGCGAACAGTAATCTAATCTAGGTCTTCCTCTACTCCTCTTAACTCCTTCTTGTGTCTCTAATATGTATCTGACTTCATGCCTAAGAAGATGCCCTACCAACCTATCCCGCCTATTTCTTAATGACTTCCATAGAATCCTCTGCTCTCCTATTCTTTGTAATATCTCTGTTGAGACCTTTTCTTGGAAAGAGAAATCTCGAAATTGTAAAGAACTGTAAATAGATTGTAAATTTAGAAAGTGCAGGAACAATTTTTAGGGGACTATTTTTTAACAGCATGCCGAGGGTGATCGGTCATGTCATAAATTATAAGTTGTAGTTTTTTAGAAATCGTACCGTACCGTCATGAAGTGACCCTGACTAAGTAACCGAGGGTGAGGGGTGGCGACGGTACTGGATACATTTTAACTTAAGTTTTTCGAGGAGACTAAAATTGAACTCCAATAAGGACAGTTGACTTGTAACAAAAAAAAGAAAAAACTTTGTACTTGCACAAAAAATAAAAATTAATTCGAACTACAATCTGTATTTTAATACAGCGTTTTAACGATTGGTTAATACGCAACAATCTCTTTATTTCTTACCTTCTCTATCCACAGTACACCCGTAAAGTGTCGGGCTCCAAACATACACGTTTAGCAATCTTTTTCGAATTTCTAAATTGACCATTCGTGAGTGTACAAATAACTTCTTTTTACTGAGGACAACTCGACCCTACGCTATCCCCTGCTTTATATCCCTACTACTCCTTCCGTCCTGACTTATCAGACTTCTTATTTCTTCTAATTTTTCGTCTCCTATCTTTATATTCCCTTGCATACCAGTATTTTTGTTTTATTTTTATTTATTTTCACACAATACTGTTTTGTCAATAACTCCTTGCTAAATGCTAATACAGCTATACATTCATAATTTTAATAATTCAGATATCTAATAATAAATACTTCTTAGGTGAATTCTTGTCACTATTTGAAAATATTGGTATTTATTTTTGATTATTGTTTATATTATTTATCAATACGATTTTAATAATTTACTTCTTTTTCCATTGAACAATTCGTTATTCTTCTTCTTTGTTTCAGAATGAAACTTAAAATAGTTATTTTTTGTATAATTGTGACGCTCCTGCATGCTTCTGAGTCATCAGAAGGTAACAGTTGGTCTTGGAGCGAAGACTCTGAAAATCCAAGTTCTCCGGATACACAAAAATTTGACTCCGAAGATGCCATCCCTGCTGCTTCTGCTTATGACCAAGGAGACACCAATGATTTCAATGCAACCGCCATTGAAGAGCTTGTAGATGACATATTGGTTTCAAAGAGACAAGGGCGAAAATTAAATGGATTTGACGATTTATCGCCTGACGATTCCAACCTACAACAAGCACTGGACAATGGAAATGATGGCGAAGCAAGAAGTATAATAAAAAATCGTCTTTGCTTACTTGGATTAGTGAAGGTAAATGTACGTTTTATTATTATTATTATTTTTTTTTTACAATGGAAATAATTTTAAATAAAAGTCAAGGTTATAGTAAACTACTTTTTTAATCAGATCATTTTACTTTTTCTTACATGGACGTCGCGAAGTTAATGAAAAAATAAAATAAGTTATGCAATTACAGTAGGAGAAGTCTTTGTCTTGTTTAACAATCACTCATCATCTGATAAAATCTTTTCATGCCTAGATGTCTTCATTGTACATGTGAACTTGCGTACATATGTAGCTAAGCAGTAGCTTAACTGATAAGAAGTCAGAGATAAACAGTGACGATATGTTACTATAAAAAATAGGAAATAAGCAGCCCAAGAACTAAAAACCTTGAACCCAAAACGAAACTTTAACACACATCTACTACTTATAATAAAAATCTGAACTTTTAATTAATGGTAACGTGCTAAAGTTTATGATTATACATTATTTAGAGAAAACTTTTAATCTCTCTAATGAATGATTAAATCAGGTAATACTTAAAATTTTGGTTATTTATTTTAAAGAAGACAGATAATAAACAAAACATTTGCTTTCCTTAAGCTTTAAAAGTTTAGTGTTTTTTTTTCTCTTTTACCATTTTTTTTATTATTTCTAGTGTAATGAAGATCAAGTCCAAGGAAAACATTCTTACATATCGCCAGAAGAATTAGTATATGCTCAACCAGTTCATATAAAACCAGTTGGGCGTCCCATACCATCTATTCCTATTAGGAAACCCCAAAGCGGCATTTACGGTCCTCCAAGACCTATACATCACTCACCAACTCCTGGGAAATATGGATACGCAACTCCACCAAGAAGAGACTACAAACCATTCCATAAACCTGGATATGTAGGATCTCCACCGGTTTATACTTCTCCAAATCCTACCTTTATCAAACCCGTATATGAACATAATGATTATGTATCTAGACCAAGACCCATCTATGCATCAGAAAGTCCATATGAATTCGATGGTCATAAAGATAAAAAGAAAGTAGAAGTTTTTGTTAACGCTCAAGGGGGATCAGCTGTAACTGCCAGTACAAGTGGTGTTCAGCAACACGTCCACCATCACTTCCATCACGACGCTGAGAAAAACGTGCCAGGAGCAATTGGTTCCTCATCCTTTAAACCAGTGTCTTCCGACTTTTCAGGAGTTAACCTTGGAAGCTACGGTGGTCAAAGCATTGCAGGATATGGTGGCGAAGGACTTGGAAGTATCGGTACTGTTAAACCAGTTCTTGATAGTTACGATCCTACATCATTCGGAGTAAATACAAACTTTGGAACTACCGTTGGCTCTTACGGAGATTCCGGAATTTTCAAAAAAGAATACAATGTCGATGCAGGTTCGAATAATGCACTTTCAAATTATGGAGGTGGATATCGAGGAGAAAGCTCCCTTCGATCCGAAAATTACGATTGCGTTTGTGTTCCACAACATCAATGCCCCGCTCATCATGTTTTCGGTCGCAAAGATGATCTGTATCTTGCTATTGATCCGAGAAATTTGAAAAGCGATATAGAAGCACAACCAGTTTTAAGAGATGTCCCTATTAACGGCAGTTTGGTTACTCTAGCATCGGATGAGACATACGAGAATCAAAATAAAACTGTTTCTAAACGGGAGGTAACAGAAGATACTGAAACTGAGAGTGATACAGATGAATCGGATGAACCATCAGCCGTAAGTAAAATGAATATTATCTCTCTTAAGCAAATATTAAATTAATGGTGATAATTATTTTAGCGCCAAGCTTACTATGGTAACAATGGTCAGTTTGGGAAACCAAAATCATGTGGGCCTCGTCATGTTTGCTGTAAGAAACCTTTCCCGCCTCAAATACCATCTCAAGGTTTTAATCAAATCAGAAAATGCGGAACTAGGCACGCTCAAGGTATAAATGGAAGAATTAAGAATCCATCATATGAAGGTGATAGTGAGTTTGGAGAATATCCATGGCAGGTAGCCATTCTAAAAAAAGATCCTAAAGAAAGCGTTTATATTTGTGGAGGAACCCTTGTTGATAATCTTCATATTTTGACTGCTGCTCATTGTGTTAAAAGGTAAATATTTATCAACAGATAGTATTGATGGTAAAATTGTTTTACCATAGCCAGTCATTATTTCGTTTATAGTACAGCGGAATAGAAGCAATTAACCATTCTATTGCTGTTGGTTTTACCTATAATCTTTTGTATTTGTATCTATTTAAGAACTAGTTTTTCTATTTTTCCTCTAAAGATATACTACCCATCATATAATCATACACCTACATTAAACTGTATTATTATCTAAGATTAATATTTTATTTCAGTTATAAAAACTACGAACTAAGAGTGCGTCTGGGTGAATGGGACGTTAATCATGACGTTGAATTTTATCCCTACATTGAAAAAGACATTTCGTACGTGGAAGTCCATCCTGAATTTTATGCTGGCACCCTCTATAATGACATAGCAATTCTACGTATGGACAGACCTCTTGATTGGACTAAATATCCTCACATTAGTCCAGCATGTCTGCCACATCCTCGTGATGATTACACTGGCCAGAGATGTTGGACAACTGGATGGGGAAAAGACGCTTTCGGACAAAATGGGAAGTACCAGAACATTCTTAAAGAGGTTGATGTTCCTGTTATGGGATTCCAGCAATGCCAACATGTAATGAAGCAAACAAGATTGGGCTATGATTTCCAGTTGCATCCAGGTTTTGTTTGTGCCGGTGGTGAAGAAGGTAAAGATGCCTGTAAAGGTGATGGTGGTGGCCCAATGGTTTGCGAACGGGGTGGAACGTGGCAATTAGTTGGTATTGTCAGTTGGGGAGTTGGATGTGGAGAACGGGGAGTTCCAGGAGTTTATACTAAAGTTGCACACTACTTGGACTGGATTAAGCAGTCTACACAAACTTTCTAAACGAATTTGATCTGAGAAATGACTGTCGCACTTTAGTTATTCTATTATTTATTGTAAACAAAAAAATATTTATTCAAAAATACTTTTTTTTGTAATGTTTTATTTTATATTTATGTAAATATTTGTGATCTTTCTCTTTGGTTCATTCCAAAGACAGAGTAATGCATCAAGCATGTTGCACTATTAGTACGGTACTTTACATTTTATTTATTTTATTTAGTATCAATAAATTGTTACATTATTTTAATACATTACTTATTTATTTTTGCTTTATCCTTTCTACATCCGAAAAAATGAAGTTATTCAAATAAAGAAAATTTCCTGTACCAATTTTAGAGAAATGCAAATAAGTTTTCGTTTCCTAAATTTTTGAACAGTCGATTTTCACTTTTTTACTGTTCGCAAATAGTTAAGAATGTGGAATGTTTTAGTTTTAGGGTAATGCGAAGATTAGCTCAGGATAGGAAAAAGTTGAGACCGGACCTTCAGATTTTAATTGGGTTAATTTTAACTTATAACCTTCTATCTATACATATAATTATAACTTAATAACTATTTAAGTTTATAAATAATATAAAGTAACGGCAGTTTGCCGCCATCTACTCATATCTACTGCTAACTGAAGTATTTCAAATGTTGGACAAGGATTTTAGTAACGTATCTACTTGAACGTATCGCAACTTGCAGTGAAATAAATACTTATATAGTGAAGTGTAAAAATCGAAATCGCGATCCATGACGTTTTGTTTGGATAAATTGCATATTTTACTCAGAATTTAATCCGTTCTTATTGTCTTAGTTTATATTATTCTTAATAGGTGGAGCTAAGTAAGTTTTGACACCTGTTTTGACGTTTAATGTTATTTATTTTATTTTTAAGTTTTGTGATTGACGTTTACACCAAATTCAAACAAATAATGCGGATAAGTGTAAAATAAACCGAAAGTTGATTTTATAATAATCATAAAGAATCGGTAGATATGCTAAGGATAATTTATCATACGTATAACGAAGAAGCAGCTCGATGGACAGCTTTAATAATTTTTTTAACCACAACGTTTGTATCGATTACTTTTAGGTTAGTGCTCCGTTTTTGCTGTTTTTTCAAAAATGTTATTTCTTTGTTTTTTTAGTTTCCTCTCTGGAGTGTTCCTATTAATTTGCTATGTCAGTGGATACATAATCTGTTGGGTTTTTCTTAAAAACCAATCTAATATTTTCTCTTTTATGAAACAGTTCAGCAGTCTTTATAAAGCTGTTCCACAAGAAAATATAACTATAAAAGCATGTAGTGTGTGTAGCAATGATTCATGTAAACGACACCATCATCGCTCAAATCCCTTAACAAATTTATATCCTTCTGCAGAATTAAATACAGCAATAGAAGAAGTAAGAAAAATATTACATTAGCAGATTCTTTACCATAATATAATTGCATTTTTATTACAGTTTTATAACAAAATACTAGATGTTTATGTTTTGTCATGGTACAAAACATTTTCCAATGATATATCATTCCCAAATGAATTAAGAGTTTGTTTGAGGCATACAACAGCCACCTTTTTAACAAAATTGCTGGAATTTGATGTAACAAAAGTATTAACTACCAAGCTTATTCCTTGTGCCATTAAGCATGTAGATGACTATATGAGTATTGAGCAAATTGCAAAAATAAGGAATTCCCAAATTAATGAGATTGCAGTTGACTACTTTGGTAAAAAGTTGCATATAGCTGCCACTAATAGACAAAACGAATTAAATTATGTAAGAAGTTTAACTTCATGGTTATTACCACACCTAGTACATGAAGATTGTTTAAATTGCAAGTAAGTTGACTGACACCATTGTTTTGGATTAAGATCTTTAATTCTGCACATTCAAGCCTTCTTTTCATCCACTCCTAAATGCGAAAGTACATCAGACAACAGTTGTACAACAACTCTTCAACATCCATTTTTTTGTTTTAAATTTGTGTCTATAAACATGTCTTTTGGTGCAGAAACTTAATGGAAAATGAAAATGAGTTTTGTCATTATAAGAGAAGCCAACAACATACATAAATCATTTAGAATGACAATGGCATAAATGGCTTCAGATTTTGAAGTCTTTTGATATGATGCTAAGATATTGAATTCTTCTATTATCTTTACAATTATCCTTGTAAAACCAGACCTTATCTATTCTGTTTTAACTTTTAATGTATTATTGGTGTTACAACTGATATTTTTTTGAAAATTCTTCAGCTGTTTTGCCAGATTCTTTGGCTTTCTTTTTAGTTTACTTTCTTCGGTTTTCGGGTACTTTTTGAAGTGTAGTCGCCAAGTACGAGATTAAGCCTTGGCTTTCTCTTAATTTTAATTTAACAGTTATCTATAGTCTTTTATCTCGTTTTTATTGATATCATCTTAGCAAGTTTTGGTCAAAAATAATATACTATTAATTCAATTATTAAAGACTAAAAACACACCATCATTGGTTTACCAATCCTCCGCTTTNATAAAAAGTCCTATATGATCTAAAATATATAATGTCAACATTAGACGTAATAATTTGTCAGTCATATACAAATTTTTTTCATAAAACATGAAATTTGTGTAACAGTCAAGTACCCTTATTTCTGAATATAGCAGAAACCTTTATAAAGAAAATTTGTTGAGATATAAATGCATAAATATTTACTCATGTGGCAAGAGTATGAAGAAATATACAAAATCATAGATAAATATGGTTGCATATTTGGAACTACTTTTTAATTCTCAATAACTATTCTTTATAAAGGTTTCTGCAATTTTCAAAAATAACTGTTTCACAAATTTCATGCTTTTTGCCAAAACCTGTATATGACTAGAAAATACCACAAATGGCGCGGTAAACGCCATCTATAGTACGATGCCACATTTTAGGATTACGTATGCTCTAACAAGGTCCATTTAAATATATGGATATTTACTTGCTGAAACGATCCATATAATTAAATGGACCTTGTTGGAGCATACGTAATCCTAAAATGTAGCATCATACTACAGATGGCGTTTACCGCGCCATTTGTGGTATTTTCTAAAACGCGCTGTTAAGACAGCAGGTAAAAGTTGGTCTGTGTTCTGTCGGAGCTGCCTACGACGCGCTGATGAGATCCAAAAAGATCGAGATCGCGATACGTGGTTTCGACAGAATACAGACCACTTCGAATTATTTTATTCGTGTATATGACTGACAAATTATATTATTAAGTCTGATGATGTCATTATGAGTTTTAGGTCATGCAGGACTCTTTGTATAGAGTACCGTTTTTTCGTAAGATTAAAATTCCCATATGCCGTCAACTTAAGTAGACACACTGTATATAATGTACTTGTAATATATGTAGATAATAAAAATATTGAAATGTTACACTCGTGTCGTGCCAATGGAATATTAATCAAGTTCTTTATATTAATTCGGTTGGCTGTTAAGTTGTTATTATGAAACGATTTCGCCTTATAATTTTCTTGGGGATTCCCCAACTGAATGGCCGACTGAATTAATATTGGAATAAACGAAAGAGAAAGCGGCCGCAAGACAATTATACGTCTGTGTGAAGGCGGCTATTGGAATTAGAGCTTTGTTCCGTTCTTAAAAAGACGCTTCAGCTGACTTTCATTTTGATTATTTTTCTTGCGTGATACTTACTGTTTTTACACTCTATTTGCATTTTAATGAAGCAAGAAGCGAAGAACATCCTTTAAACAAACGTTTGAAACATATTAAATAAAGAAAACAATATCATCGATGTACAATCATTGTAATTAGTCAATTGTCTTTTAAAATATAAATCCTAAAGAAAGCATGCATCTCATCTGAAAGTATATGAACTTCTTCTGTGTATACATACCTGCCAATGTAAAAATATACCTATTTTTAAACGGAATTGCCTATAATTATATGATACTTTTAATTATATATTTATATTTTTGTATATTATAGCAGAATTGTTATTGTTGTACATGTGCTTCATCATCATTTCATTTCATCAAGTCGTCAGTCCTAAGACTGGTTGGAGACACACCTCCATTCTTTCCTTCCCTGAGTTAATCTCTGCATTTCCCTAAAACTAGAATATCCCACATCCTTATCTATTTGCGAACAGTAATCTAATCTAGGTCTTCCTCTACTCCTCTTAACTCCTTCTTGTGTCTCTAATATGTATCTGACTTCATGCCTAAGAAGATGCCCTACCAACCTATCCCGCCTATTTCTTAATGACTTCCATAGAATCCTCTGCTCTCCTATTCTTTGTAATATCTCTGTTGAGACCTTTTCTTGGAAAGAGAAATCTCGAAATTGTAAAGAACTGTAAATAGATTGTAAATTTAGAAAGTGCAGGAACAATTTTTAGGGGACTATTTTTTAACAGCATGTCGAGGGTGGTCGGTCATGTCATAAATTGTAAGTTGTAGTTTTCTAGAAATCGTACCGTACCGTCATGAAGTGGCCCTGACTAAGTAACCGAGGGTGAGGGGTGGCGACGGTACTGGATACATTTTAACTTAAGTTTTTCGAGGAGACTAAAATTGAACTCCAATAAGGACAGTTGACTTGTAACAAAAAAAAGGAAAAAACTTTGTACTTGCACAAAAAATAAAAATTAAGTCGAACTACAATATGTATTTCAATACAGCGTTTTAACAATTGGTTAAGACGCAACACCTAGATTAGATTACTGTTTGCAAATAGTTAAGGATGTGGGTTGTTCTAGTTTTAGGAAGATTAGCTCAGGATAAGAAAGAGTGGAGGTGCGTGTCCAACCAGTCTTAGGACTGACGACCTTATGATGATGATGAGCATATTTAAATGTCATTATTCGGTGGTCGTAAGGTCATAAACAGGATGTAGCAGTGGCTGTAGCTAAACACTCGAAAAACACGAAATTAAAAAAGCATATCCGTCATACTAGTGAGCGGGTGCTATTGAACTAATGCGAGCTTTGGCGATGATTTGAATGAATTAAAAAAGCTTACGGGACGGGGGAACCCTGATTCATATATACAATAGTGTAAAGTATTAGGCACTTCATTAGGTTATGCTGAAAGAGATTTTCCTGATTCGCTTGTGAAAGAGTATTGTGTGGTTGATTGGTCTAAAGTGCTATGCACTATGGACTTGTATGGGATTATGGTGAGAGGGAATTCCTTAATAGCTTGTGTAAAGTACTATACACCGTGCGGTAAATGGTGTGCGCTAGGTTAGGTTATGGAGGGAAATGTTTCAATGATGACGTTTATGAAGTGTTAGGCACCTTGGCCTAATTTGGTTATGGTGAAAGAGGTTTTCGTTATTGGCTTGCCTAAAGTACTATGCACTTTGGACTTAAGTAAGGTTATGGTGAGAAGGGGAATTCCCTAATAGCTTGTGTAAAGTGC